>NC_134491.1:40360548-40410548 GCF_040206685.1 Ascaphus truei
ATCTGCCATCTTTGTCACTTTTAACTCCGGCATGGCGATTAAATATCTTTATGGTTTGCAGACGCTTTAGCAAAAATTAAGTTACATACCTGTTCTGGCTTTTTATAGTGAAGGAGAAGGTTTGACGCTTTGATATCTCCATGTACATATTCATGTTCATGAATATATTCCAGAACATCGATCTAAGAAGCAAGGCAAAACAGTACCTAAGAGAGCTTCAAATGCATGGTTTACCATATAATGTTCTACACTTTAAAACCATATGAACGCGTCTTACATTTAATGTAATTAGAGCTACCGTTGGTCGTTTGGGGAGATATGCTGAATATCAGTGACCCCTCAAGAGTACATCTCCATGACAATACTATTAAACAGATTTAATGATAAAGAGCCTCCAAGGTTAGTTAAAAATAAAACTATGTTGTAAATAACTATAACAATTTGTTAACTCACGTTTCTATAAACTTACTGCTACAACAAATTGCACAAAAAATTAGTTCTAAAATGTACCCTTTACAAAATTAAATAATGCCTGTGAAATAATAAAAAGGTGTTTCTTACTCTTCTGATCATATCTTTTTATTCAAAGAGACAAACACGGGTGAACGAATAGCACAGGTTGATCACTGGCGCCCTGTGTCTATCATCCACAACAATGCAACGCATTTGCAGGTACAGTAAGCAGAGCACAAACTCGCACGTACTACATGGAAACAAATTAAAACAAAAAAACCTACCAGTCTGAGGCTCAACTGTAGAACAGTTTTACGCTTAAACTGCTTCTTGCAATCTTCAAAAATCTTTTGAAGATCTTTTCCAAATCGATCCATTACCATAAACCTGTAACTGCGTGCAAATATTATACACGTTAATATCTCTTCACGCTTTGACTCTGCCCTAAAGCATCCAAGCAAGGCTTCAGATTTTAAACTTTACCTATTGCCATTTTTGTCATGCAGTCCAGATCCCCAATATCTCGGCACACCCAGGTATTTCAGTTTACTTGAGCTTGTCCATTTCTGAACTAGAACAGACATGGTTATGAGATTAGCAGTGAATCTTTACAAAGTTCTGCAGGAACGACGTTACCATGTGCCCCAGACACAAAGCGTGGGCAATAAGAATATTCTCTCATACAGAACTAATCCTACTCAAATATTGTTGATTGTATGCAAGTTCAAAAGCTGACAATGTTAGCTACATTCTGAATATGCCCTCTCACATTGTAAGAATGATGGTCTGTTCTAACAATGTCATTTTGTTTGTAATTTTGCATGGAAGGACAGCACCTATTATTTGTAAAGCACCAACATATTCCACAGGGCGGTACAATAGGGGTACAGAGATTTGATAATTACATACAAATATGAACAAACCGGTAATGAGGACACCCAACATTACCTCACTTCCAGAAGCAAGTCCCCCACCCAGGCATCGCAGGAACCTCCCCCTGATACAGAAGCCTGAGCCAAGCCTAGAAGCGCTTCTAAGGCTAAGGCCCCACTGCCTCAGACCACGCGCCCACACTGCAGACAGGCGGCGCGTGGAGAGGCACTTGACAGCTATTTACGGCCTGTAGGGAGCCAAAGTGGGGAAGGGGGGCGTGGCCAAAACGGGTCGGGTGGGCGTGGCAATGACGTCGGGGCGGGTCATCACACTGTGTACAATGGGTTCCCTCCCCCGCCTCCCCCCTGTGCATCTGCAGACACTATAGGGGTTAATCTGCTGTGAGGGGGGGGGGGGGGGTTCTTCCCTCTGGTCTCTGTCTCGGCTCACACAGTATGAGGAGAGAGTCTGTGGGAGGGAGCAGGGGGGCTCCCTTGGTGCTGCACAGTTCATTTGGAAAGCAAATCGCTGCTTCCCCCCCCCCCCGCTCCCTGAAACCTCACCCTTCTCCTCGGCTCACTGCCGCTCGGGATTACAATTCTCTTGCATCCCCTGGCGGCTGACGCGTCACAGCGTGTATTGAGCCCTGCAGGGAGGAGGGACTGGGACCAGCACGGGAGGATACAAGCAGATAGTGAGTAGCGCGCACCGCCGGAGGCAGCGGGACCAAAGCCTAAAGAACTATGCCCCTATGGGACACAGAGCAAACCGCTTGCCTGGCTGTATGTTTTCTTTCCCCAGCATCTAAAATCAGTCTCCCATTTAAGATAGCGAGGCCTTTCTGTAAAGCCATACGACCTCTTCCATGTTCACAAAATGAACGGTTTCAAAAGCGCACATTCCACTGCAACACAGTAGACAGAATTCATACCATGACGATACGAATGGCACTTACTCTGGTCAGGCTTCGCTGCTCGCATGTAAAACTTCAGCTCAGAGAAGAGTGGCCCATTTTCACTTGGTTCCTGTAAAGGAAGGTTTAAACCACCACATTACATACACTTTATTGCCAGTGGTTTGTCTTTATACATAGATTTACGATGCAACACCCAAAAGGGCAGTGTGTCCAATACAGTATATTAAACTCAGGCAGGATTTACAGCATTCGACCAGGGCGGTACTCGGGAGCTAAAAATGGCCACAGAAACAGGCCAGGTAATGGCGTTTTCTCGAGGGATTGCAGCTTCCTCAGGGATATGCAACATTTGGTAGCCATATTGAATTCCTGAAAGGAAAGGCAACCAGCAAGTTCAGCTCCAGCAGGGCTGTATGAGAAAACATGTAGGTGTGTTGCGGTTTTAAATAATCTTTTCTGATTCACAGAATGTACCTCCGAGTGCTCCTTTACATTAAATGGCTTCTTGATTGTGTCATTGTAGCTACCACTAACTTAGGATCAAGGTCCTCTCTGATGCGCTCTCTCAGAACATCCAATTCTCAGAAGGATTACTTTAAAGAATGGCGAGAGACGGGAAAAACCAACGCTGATACAAAGTTACGTTTCAAAGTTAACTGCCATCTGCATACAATGAGGAAAAGGAAACCAACAAAAATCCCGTGCAAGGTAACGATATAGAAATCTTCCCGTAAGTTGCCATCTTACCACTTTGATGACATAAGAAGCATCGTGTCCCACAGGTCTGGAAGAATTTTCATCAGCTGGGACAAAAATATATTAAGTAAATAAACAAATAATGAATGTTAGATTGAACATAGGTTGAGCTCAATGGAGAGGTGTTATCAACCTTTATGTAAATACTCCTTTATGGTTACATAAAATATATAAAAACAAAAGTGCTTTATGTCCCCTTGTATTGTTGTGTCCATTATGTTTTGTTCACTATTATTTAGCTGCAGAGTTATTAGAGGATGTTAATATAACATCCTCAATATTCCTACTTTCCCTTCTGTATCCCAATTGAAAAATGTCAATAAAATATACGTTGGGGAAAAAAAAGTGCAAGAAATTTGCTAAGACTTATAGTTAAAGAAACAATTTCATCCTTTGCTTCAGGGGGCTCAGCTGCAATGCAAAAGATACCCCAACAGGTCAGGTTTTAAGGATATCACTGTTTCAGCACAGGTGACCGTCAAACACTGAGCTACTGATTGAGCCACCTGTGCTGAAGCTGCGACATCCTTAAAACGTAACCTGTTGGGTGGGGGGGAGGGGGGGTCGTGAGGACTGGAGTTGAGCCCCCTGCTTTACTTTATGCAACCAAGTGGCGTTAGGCAAGCAGCCTCCCCCTCTGCACACACAAATTAACAACAATAACGGAAGCGATTAGCTGCAACCATCTACTTTAGGACTACTACGCAAGTTACTAATGTACATAACTGGCAACATGGTAAAGACAAGACGGCGTGGTGCTACAGTACATGATTGGTCAGTTTTAGGCACAAAGAAAGATGTATTAAAACACTAATCCCACTGACTTAACACTGGCCTCCTTTTTTCTTTTTAAACAGTATTGGAACCAGGAGCCAAACCCCGGTATTTTCAGCTCCAGTGACTCCCACATTCCCAAGACACTTCTCGGTAAAGGCACTTGGCCCTATGGCATGCACACAAGAGTTCTTAAGGAGATAAGCTCAGTAATAGCCAAACCATTACATTTAAATATTCAAGGACTCCATTTTCACAGGCTCAGTACCACAAGATTGGCGTAAAGCAGACGTGGTATCTATATTTTAAAAGGGAACTTGATCACAACCAGGTAATTACAGACCTGTAAGCCTGACTTCAATAGTGGGGAAGCTACTTGAAGGTTTACTACGGGATAATATTCAGGAATACCTAATGGATAAAAAAAATTATATATTACAACAGGGGAGCGCACATTTTTGATGCTGCGCCCCCCTGCCTGGCCTCCCCCGGTCTCGCGCCCCCTCTCCTACCTGGCAGCATCGTCAAATGACGCGCCGGGTCACACAATGTCAGGTCACGTGACCCACGGCGTCATTTGACGCCGCGTTGCCATGGAGTCACGTCTGAATCCCAGTAAGTTTAAGTGTTGCAAAGGCCTCATGTGATCCCCCGGCATTAATTTAAATGTCTTGAGGAGGAGCGCGGGACATCTGAAACCACCCACGCCCCCACAGACAAATCTCCCGCCCCGCTGTATGACAATGTCCAACATTGAAAATTGTATGTTCGTGACCTGCCTAAAAAGTCACCTGATTTTCTGGGGAAATCAGGGGTTAATATACTAGCAAAAAATTACTTATGGTGCTGGGCAGTTATAAAATACCAAATGTGTATATCTGGATCAAGTGAAATGATTTGTGAGTTTAGACCAAGCGTGGATAGTCCCTGAGAATTCTGCTCAGCTGTGAGGATTTCTTGCATGGATCATGATGTAAAATATACTGGACACCTAACAAGCTCCTATTGAACCCCCAAAATAACCACAACATATATATATAAGCATATGAATGTCACAGAGGAGTGCTACTGAGCATGGCAATATATATTTAAAACCAGAGACAGCACATAAAACACAGACAAAGCTCAGTTTTAGCACATCCAGTGAAAATCATACACGGTACAGTGCCTAAATATATATGTATAAATATCTATTAAGCAAAATGGTCTTTTAGTTTGACATTTTTGGCCAAAATTGTTGTAAGCCCCTGAGCCAACGTCACGGCAGACCACAATTCAGGGGTCCCTAACGCTAATATAAATTCTTAATAACCTGTGTAATAACAGGAAGAATGATTTATAGTAAATCTGTCAATATTAGTTAAAAGACCATTTTACTTAATAGATATTTATACATATATATTTAGGCACTGTACCGTGTATGATTTTCACTGGATGTGCTAAAACTGAGCTTTGTCTGTGTTTTATGTGCTGTCTCTGGTTTTAAATATATATTGCCATGCTCAGTAGCACTCCTCTGACATTCATATGCTTATATATATGTTGTGGTTATTTTGGGGGTTCAATAGGAGCTTGTTAGGTGTCAATTATATTTTACAATTTTGTTTCAGCTAGTCCTGGCTGATTGGAGGTTGGCAACCTCCTACTTAATTTAAGCTCACCCCCTCCCACATTTAAATGGTTAAGGGCTCACTCCATAGCATCTTCCACACAGGGGAACTTGTTTGCTTGCAGGATGGTTGTGACATCTCTAATACAGGGTGCCTTTCCTGGTAATGTACAGGTTAATAAAGGCTTCAATCAGACTTAGAACTTTGCAACTAATATTGACAGATTTACTATAAATCATTCTTCCTGTTATTACACAGGTTATTAAGAATTTATATTAGCGTTAGGGACCCCTGAATTGTGGTCTGCCGTGACGTTGGCTCAGGGGCTTACAACAAAATGTCAAACTAAAAGACCATTTTACTTAATAGATATTTATACATATATATTTAGGCACTGTACCGTGTATGATTTTCACTGGATGTGCTAAAACTGAGCTTTGTCTGTGTTTTATGTGCTGTCTCTGGTTTTAAATGGATCATGATGGTATCACACATGCAAGAGAAACAAAAGTGTAAACATGGGGCATTATCTCGGGTGATTAATCCACTAAATCAGGGGTGCGCTAGATTCGCTGCAGGGTGCGCAGTGTTAAAGAGGCCGTGCAGGGTTAAAGAGGCCCCACATACTTCCCGAAGGCATTTAAATTAATGCGGACGCCACAGAAAGACTGAACTACTTCTGCTTACCTGGCTGATGACAGAGCAACTTCTTGTGAGTAGGATTCTAATTTTACGCACGGTCGTTGAAAGTAAAGGATGAATACCATTTGTTTGGTCTGGTTTTCCTGACTGCGCCCACACGTCATTTTTTTTTTATTAAATAATTTTTATTGAGTGTATATATACACACACACAACTCACTTTTTTGGGTTCCTACAACACCGCTCAATTTTTGGTCCATACCAGAAAATCTCCAGTGAACCATTATATTTGATACCTATTATCCAAGTCATTTAGAGAAGGGAGCGCAAACATTCCCCGCTGCGCCCGTTGCCTGATCTTTCTCCCCGCCCCCTCCTTACCTTGTCTTCGGCATCAAATGACACTGTGTTGCCATGGCAACGCATCGTCGATGACAAGGTATGGGACGTTGCAGAGGCCTAACGCGATCCCCCGGCATTTCATTTAAATGCCTTGGAGAAGAGCGCACAGCCTCTAACCGCAACCCCCACACCCCCACAGAAAATCTTGTACCCCCTGGGTGCACACCCCCCGCTTTGCACACCCGATTTAGAGTATTAATCACCTGAGATAATGCACTATCTTTACACTTTTGTTTCTCTTGCATGTGTGATACCATCATGATTATCAAAAGATATGCTCACAACTGCGCAGAAATCCCAGGAACTATCCACGCTGGGTTTGAATTCATGCATCATTTCACTTGATTCAGATACATACATTTGGTGCTTTATAACTGCCCAGCGCGATAAAAGTCAATTTTTGCTAGTAAATTTAGCATAGGTTGAACTTGATGGACAGATGTCTTTTTTCAACCTCATTTACTATGTAACTATGTAACTTCCTGGGTTTTAAATCTTGCGTGTCACAGGCCTTCCTATTGGCCCATGTGATGTAGGCGATTTAAGGCTCCATTTTGCTTCCCCAGGAGGGACTAAAACAAGTACCTTCACCGCTAAGTATCTTGGAAACCAGGGGGTCCCCCAGGGCTGAAAATAGGGAAGTTCAGGTCCCAGGATTCCAATCCATTAAAAAAAAAGTAAGCGGTCAAAAGAAAGACGGGCTTGCCGAGGTAAATGTTTCAATGGTTTACACTTAATGTACATAAGATTGTAAAATCTTAGAGGTAGGGGATCCCTTTCCCTAGAATTTGCTTTTATGGCTGATGTGTTATATTTCTCTGTATTCAAACTTTAGCCTACATTAATAAAAACACGCGTAAACTACTTACCGAGGTAAAGACGGCCAAATCCACCCTGTCCCACAGGTAATCCCAACTTCCACTGCCTTTTTGCTGAATCCGTTAACACCTCCCCTGCAGGAAACTCTTCTGCTAACATCCTTTTAGCTGGCGCCTTTTTGGCCGCTGGCGCCTTTTTGGCCGCTGGAGCCTTTTTGGCCGCTGGAGCCTTTTTGGCCGCTGGAGCCTTTTTGGCCGCTGGAGCCTTTTTGGCCGCTGGAGCCTTTTTGGCCGCTGGAGCCTTTTTGGCCGCTGGAGCCTTTTTGGCCGCTGGAGCCTTTTTGGCCGCTGGAGCCTTTTTGGCCGCTGGAGACTTTTTGGCCGCTGGAGACGTTTTGGCCGCTGGAGACTTTTTGGCCGCTGGTCCTGAGGTTTCTTTCTTAGGAGGCATTTTGTTATGTCTAAAGAAAAAAATATATATTTTTAAAGGCACAAGTATTAAAGGAACCAAACTTCAGCCTTGGTTTTGGCATGAAGTAGTGATCACAAATTGATCAAATGTAACAGCGTTCAGAGGAGGCAGAGCGAGAGCACAAACCTTTCGTCACCTAAAGCTGCAGTCCAAGCAATATCCTACATGTGTTTTTTAATAAATCAGTTCTGTACTCGGTGAAAATACTTGTAGCATTTTTAAAAAACACACCTCCAAATGACATTTTTAATGTATTATAATGTAACAAGCATTTGTTGTTTCTATAGCAACCATTTACATGTCACCTCCCTTTCCTCTTCTGAAACAGGCTGCCACGCCCCTTTTTGAGGTCTGCCCTCTCTAGCAGTGCACCAATTGCATCTAGTGACTGCCTGGTCACATGATCTTCCCCACAGGACTTTGCATCTTTGGTCCTCTTCTGCTGCACTGACAGCCATTTAGTGAACCCCAAAGCCGAATATTCGCCGATCAATCGGCAATTTAGCCAATTACTTATTGTGTGGATTGTATTGATGTACATTTTAAAAGGAAAAAATATGTTTTTAAAAACAGCAGCTTTAAGTTTACAATCTAACTTTTTTCAACATCTTAAAAAAGGGGCTTGCATTCCATTTGCTTTTCTCAAAGCCTAAACTTTTTGAAAAATAAGCTTCAAGGAACATGGACTTCATATAGAACTACCAAGCAAATGTGTACAAAAGTATTATTATTTTATCATGACTATTGCAAGTGGATTTCTCTAGAACTTGTTTTGCAGAGATGCACATTTTAACCCAGTGCAGCCTCCCTGCCAGTGAAAAGAATTGTCACGTTTTCCTTACTACTCTGAGCAACCTGGAAAATCACATTTACACAAGGACTTGTGCAAACTCTATCCTGAAAGATACTTGAAGACATGATTTAAGTTGTGTACCTTATCAAATACCACATGACTCAAATAACAAAAATATACCACCATGATTATAAGGACAATACTAGAAATGATAAGAGTTTAAGCTCTAAAATGCTGAACTTCTGCTGGGCTGAAGCAGCAGCTCAGTGAGCAAAGGCAAGGACGCTGAAAAGAATGACAGTTTGAAACAGGGAATTACGGTTCAAATTCCTGTGTTGGCCCCTTGTGACCTTGGGCAAGTCACTATCTCCCTGTGCCTCAGACACCAAAAACAGATTGTAAGCTCTGCGGGGCAGGAACATACCCGCAAAAGTGATATGTACAGTGCTGTGTGAACCACTGTATACAACAAAAAACTATTCCTGAGATTGTAAGCTTGACTCCTTTTCCCAACGTCTACTTATGTATAAAGCGCTTATTCCTATTATTTTGTCACAGGAATTACTGCTGTTAAGTGCTATGTACATAGATAGCGCTATACAGTACATACTGTAGCGCTGCCAGTAGGAGTTGAGATATAGTTTTGGTCAACAACACATTACAAACGGTTTGCAAATTATCTTGCTCTGTATACCACCATCTGCCAGGATTGTGATCTAGTTTTTTTTATTTGCAATATGCTGCAAGCCCCAATAGGAACACACTGACAGCTGTGGTTGGCAAAGGTGATATAGATATAGATCTATAAAAATAAATGCCGGGTGCACTCAAACAGTTATATAAAAAAAATTAAACAAAACAACACTTAGCAGGAATAGAGGTGCGCGCAGGACAGGGAACACCAACCAGTCCAGTAGATACTACCAATGTATATCTATACATGGCACAGGCAGCAAAGAACAAGATTTTTGGGGACGTGAGATGCAGTCACTGATCCCGTACACCGCAGGTTTAAAGATGGTACTACCCATCTTTTCTGCAAATTTGCTGACTTTACCAAGCGAGACGAAAAAGACCACAAATTCATATCGCCAACAATCCCCCTCACACACGTGCGCACTGGCTGAGGCGGATTAACGTCAGTGGTTGAGATGATGACACGATACTCATCACTCAGAACAAGGGCAGAACGATGAGAAGCGTCTTTTTGGGTTACGTGGGCAGTGAAAATCAGAGCTTGCAGAGTGCAGCTGGCGACACAAGTCACCTCGGGACAGTGTCAGTGATCATATTCAGTGCATTGAAAAGATATTATAAAACTCATACAAATTTAATCAAGAGAGGATTTCCAGCACTCCCAAGAATGTAAAGTAATCAATAATAGTGAAGGAAAAGTGTATTATTTCCATAACAATGTGTTTAAATCAGAAAATGCCACATAAAATGTTTACAGAACAATGTCTGACTTATCAAAACAAGCAATAAGAATCACAGAAGGTTCCCATCGGCCAAAGGGAAAACTCACAAAACAAGAGCCAGAAAAAATAAAATAAAAAAAAGAACCACACAGTTCACAACTCCCCAGGACACACCAGTCTCTATTACAACAATCCTCAGAGAAAACAATAGTGCATCCCAGAAATGTATTTAACCCGTGTTCAATATAGTGTGAGCACTTCAACATATGCTGAAACCTCACAAAACAGACGAGCCAGAGAGCAAACAGTTCAGAACCTCACAGGGCCGGATAAGAGGCAGTCTGACCGAGCATATGCCCGGGTCGCCAACTCAAAAGGGGCACCAAAAGATACGGCCAAGCATCTTGCCGCTTGAATTTTGCTGCAAGTGCGCCGACCCAGACGTCATCTTTAAAATGCCCATGTCCTGCGCACCCTCATCAATATCGAGGGACATTATGACGGAGCGGGGAAGCTGGACTCGGAGCAGCAGAAGCAAAAGACATTGACAAGGGCACTCAGCCACGGGGGACATTGACAGACGGGACAGGGCGTGCAGGACCTGTCCCACGTGGCTGCTTCGTCAATTATTTATTTATTTTATTTTTTATAAAATATTTTACCAGAAAGTAATACATTGAGAGTTACCTCTCGTTTTAAAGTATGTCCTGGGCACAGAGTAAAACAAATAATACATGTTTACAAATACAGTTACATAAATGAGCAGGGTATACATTATATACAAGACATTGCATGCACAGTTAAAGATAATTTGTATTATGGGCGTATGAAACAGTTACAGACCAGATTAAAGTGTGAGACAGACTTAGATTTGAAAGAACTTAAACTGGTGGTGGATGTGAGAGTCTCCTGTAGACTGTTCCAGTTTTGGGGTGCACGGTAAGAGGAGGATGATCGTCCGGATACTTTGTTGAGCCTTGGGACCATGAACAGTCTTTTGGAGTCTGATCTCAGGTGATAAGTGCTGCATGTGGTAGGGGTGAGGAATGTCCCTTGCTGCAGCCAGGCGCGCTGCTCCAATACGAATGTCCCTCAACATTGACTACGGTGCACAGGACTCGGATATTTAAAGATGGCGCTGGGGTCGTAACGCGTACAACAAAATATCAAGCTGCAGAGCGCCAGTTTTAGAATGTTACACAGACCTTTTCGTCGCCCGTGTCTCCTCAGACTCCCGACGTAAGTGGAAAACATTTCCATGACAATCATGTGGTGTCACATTGTCATGGAAACGCAATTGCACTATGTGACGTTGCAACTCTGCAGAAGAAGGGTGACGCTGTAAGAGCAGCGCCACATTTTTTGTCTGCACGGGGTCGCGATAATGTCTTGGTCCGGCCCTGAAGACACAGTCTCTATTACAAAAATCATCAAAGAGAAATAAATTGCATATGGCAGAAATGTGGTCAGCAGCCAGTGGTCAATGTGAGCGCTCCCACACATGGAGATCGTTACCGGCAGGGGAACAGGGGGGAAAAAATAAATCAAGTAGCGGAAGGGGGGACACAATCTCATACAGAGACATACAGGGGAGGCACAGCCTCTCATACAGACATACAGGGGAGGGCACAGTCTTATACAGAGACATACGGGGGGCATAGTCTCATACAGTAATAAAGGGGGGGGGGTGAACAGCGACGGTGAAGAGGTAGCCAGAAAAACTAATAAAGGTTAAGCCCATTTGGTTAGTTCTAATCCATGTTTGGAGGGGTCAGGAGTGTCAGCTCTTGGACCCAACTGTTGTAAAAGCATTACCTGTAATTGTGCAACTCACCACTAGGGGTCCCTGCTCAGCACAGCCCAAAAAGGTAAATGGGGCATAGGGATGTGAGGCGCCCCTGAAACAGTCAAGGGGTCCCTAGGTTAATGGGGATACCCAATAAATGCCCAGGTCACCCAGAGCCAGTGTAGAGGTTCTGGGGGGTACTCCAATCATCTATAAGGTTTGAGGGGACTTTTAAAAGTCCAGCCCTAAGCTTATTGTATAGTGTGTGGAATATGGCTAGTAAGAAATAATGTGCAGCTTCTAATTCTATTTCCCATAAGCCACAGACTTAGGATGTTTTAGTGTATATTTTATTTAACATTGTGTTTTAAAACACATGCTTTGTGCAGTTAAATGAGGCACAGGGATGAAGAGTATCCCTGTAACTGAGGGAATCCCTTGGTTAAGGGGGGTACTCCAGTTAGTGCCAAGATGTCCCAGGGCCTGCATTGGGTGTGAGTGTGCCCTAACCGAATATGAGGAGCCCCAAAATGTATGCTGTAATAAAGTATGGTTCATAGGGTGTTTGTATAAAAATCCATGCAGTCAGCCTAAGCATTTGCATAGGAGACATGTCTGCCTAGCCATCTGGCCTCATAGGGAATCCATGATGCCGAGGTTTCGGGCCATTTGGCAGCAAGAAGGGGCAGAGGAAAAGGCCCTAACACTTCTTTCAGACTGCAGAGCCTTGCCTGCACATAGCCATGCCCCTTTCTCTGACATCAGCCAGATGAGCCCTGCTCTGATTGGCAGCGAAGAAATTTCTCACGCTTTGGATTGGGCTCTAATATTTTTTTGAATTACAGCCAGAGGTATTATAACCCCTTGTGCCCATTAGATAGAGTGTTGTTGTGTGTTTTCCAAGTGTTCTCTCAAGGTTCTAAAGATTCTCAAAGTTTTCTCCAGATGCTAGGATTCTAAACTTCAAGTCTCCAGCAAGAAAAAGGCTGCTTCAGCTAAAGCTGCTGGAATATTTTCTGTCCTGTTTTTGCAACTGTTATCAGGGGAAAATCCTTATTAGGATTCCCTGCACCAAGAATTGCCTAGCTTTGTACCCCAGTCCCAAGTAAGTGTGTTTTTTGTCTGTATTTTGTGTAACAGTGTGTATGCCTTTTCTTGCGAATACATTTACAATTTATTTAATTATCTTGTTTTGCTCAATGCATGATCCGGATAAAAAAGGTGTAAATGACCTGGTCTCCGGTGACAAACAGTCTCTCATACAGACATACATGGGGGGTCACAGTCTCACACAGACACATACAGGAGGGGACGACGACAGTCCCATACATTGACATACAAGGGGGGGTGGGGGGGAACACAACAGTCTCATACATTGACATACAAGGGGGAGCGACAGTCTCATACATTGACATACAAGGGGGGTGCGACAGACTCAAAGACATACAGGGGGGGACAGTTTCTCCGAGACATACGGGGGGGGGCAGTTTCTCCGAGACATACAGGGTGGACAGTTTCTCCGAGACATACAGGGGGGGCAGTCTCTCCGAGACATACGGGGGGGGGGGGGACAGTCTCTCCGAAACATAGGGGGGGACAGTCTCATACAGAGACATACAGGGGGGACAGTCTCACAGAGACATACAGGGGGGGACAGTCTCATACAGAGACATACAGGGGGGACAGTCTCACAGAGACATACAGGGGGGGACAGTCTCATACAGAGACATACAAAGGGGGACAGTCTCATACAGAGACATACAGGGGGGGACAGTCTCATACAGAGACATACAGGGGGGGGCAGTCTCATACAGAGACGTACAGGGGGGGGCAGTCTCATACAGAGACGTACAGGGGGGGGCAGTCTCATACAGAGACGTACAGGGGGGGACAGTCTCATACAGAGACGTACAGGGGGGGACAGTCTCATACAGAGACGTACAGGGGGGGACAGTCTCATACAGAGACATACAGGGGGGGGACAGTCTCATACAGAGACATACAAGGGGACAGTCTCATACAGAGACATACAGGGGGGGGGACAGTCTCTCAAACAGAGACATACAGGGGGGACAGTCTCATACAGAGACATACAGGGGGAGGGCAGTCTCATACAGAGACATACAGGGGGGGGCAGTCTCTCATACAGAGACATACAGGGGGGGGGGGCAGTCTCTCATACAGAGACATACAGGGGGGGGGGCAGTCTCTCATACAGAGACATATAGGGGGGGACAGTCTCTCATACAGAGACATACAGGGGGGACAGTCTCTCATACAGACATACAGGGGGGGACAGTCTCATACAGAGACATACGGGGGGACAGTCTCTCATACAGGGGGGGACAGTCTCTCATACAGAGAGGGACAGTCTCATACAGAGACATACAGGGGGGACAGTCTCATAGAGACATACAGGGGGGGGGCAGTCTCATATACAGAGACATACAGGGGAGGACAGTCTCTCATACAGAGACATACAGGGGGGAACAGTCTCTCATACAGAGACATACAGGGGGGAACAGTCTCTCATACAGAGACATACAGGGGGGCAGTCTCTCATACAGAGACATACAGGGGGGCAGTCTCTCATACAGACATATACAGGGGGCGGGCAGTCTCTCATACAGAGACATACAGGGGGGCGGGCAGTCTCTCATACAGAGACATACAGGGGGGAACAGTCTCTCATACAGAGACATACAGGGGGGCAGTTTCTCATACAGAGACATACAGGGGGGGCAGTCTCTCATACAGAGACATACAAGGGGGGACAGTCTCTCAAACAGAGACATACAAGGGGGGACAGTCTCTCATACAGAGACATACAGGGGGGGCAGTCTCTCATACAGAGACATACAGGGGGGGCAGTCTCTTATAGAGACATACAGGGGGGGACAGTTTCTCATAGAGACATACAGGGGGGACAGTCTCTTATACAGACATACAGGGGGGGACAGTCACATACAGAGACATACAGGGGGACAGTCTCATACAGAGACATACAGCGGGGGGGGGACAGTCTCTCACAGAGACATACAGGGGGGGGGACAGTCTCTCACAGAGACATACAGGGGGGGGGGACAGTCTCTCATAGAGACATGCAGGGGGGGCCTTCTCACGGCCCGTTCACATGAACCCAAAGGTTCGGGGCACTTCCTTTGCGCCAGGAGACTAACATGCAGCCGACCCGCAGGGTCCCGGCGCAGCATAGATCCCGCTCCGCTAGCGATGTCTCCTGTGTGAGATACTCACAGTCTGGGGGTGTTTCCAAGATGTCCGCCTGCGCTTCCCGCCTTGCGCTGCGCTTCCCGTCTCGCGCTTCCCGCCGCTGCGCTTCCTGTATCGCGCCGCGCTTTCTACCAGGGTTTGTTGAGTCCTTGCATGATGACATCATCACAGCATTACGGAGAGTCATAGGGGACCTGGCGTTGCCATAGAGATGGGATACACAGTTCTGCAGGCGCTAAGAAGCATTGTCTGTGACAGGATGCGGGGACGCGAGCGGGTGCTGCTTTCTTCCTCCTCTCCTGCAGGAATCCCGCTCATTCCCAAACACCCAGCACCCTCTCCCAGCGCAGCCCCCACTCCCCTCCCAGCGCAGCCCCCACTCCCCTCCCAGCGCAGCCCCCACTCCTCTCCAGCGCAGCCCCCATTCCCCTCCCAGCGCAGCCCCCACTCCCCTCCCAGCGCAGCCCCAATTCCCCTCCCAGCGCAGCCCCCACTCCCCTCCCAGCGCAGCCCCCACTCCCCTCCCAACGCAGCCCCACTCCCCTCCCAGCGCAGCCCCCACTCCCCTCCCAGCGCAGCCCCCACTCCCCTCCCAGCGCAGCCCCCACTCCCCTCCCAGCGCAGCCCCCACTCCCCTCCCAGCGCAGCCCCTCTCCTCTCCCTGCGCAGCTCCCAGCACAGCCCGCTCTCCCAACCCAGCACAGCCCCTCTCCCCACACAGCACAGCCCCTCTCCCCACCCAGCACAGCCCCTCTCATCTCCCTGCGCAGTTCCCAGCACAGCCCTCCTCCCAACGCAGCACCCAGCACAGCCCCTCTTCCCACCCAGCACAGCTCCCAGCACAGCCCCTCTCCTCTCCCTGCGCAGCTCCCAGCACAGCCCCTCTCCCCTCCCAATGCAGCTCCCAGCACAGCCCCTCTCCCCACCCAGCGCAGCACCCAGCACTGCCCCTCTCCCCACCCAGCGCAGCACCCAGCACAGCCCCTCTCCCCACCCAGCACAGCCCCTCTCCCCTCCCAGCGCAGCTCCCAGCATAGCTCCCTCTCCCCTCCCAGCTCAGCACCCAGCACAGCCCCCACTCCCCTCCCAGCATAGCTCCCCCTCCCAGCACAGCCCGCTCTCCCCTCACAGCACAGTTCCCTCCCAGCTAAGCGCAGCCCCCTCTCAGCACAGCGCAGCTCCCTCTCAGCACAACGCAGCCCCCTCTCAGCACAGCGCAGCCCCCTCTCAGCACAGCGCAGCCCCCTCTCAGCACAGCACAGCGCAGCCCCCTT
The DNA here is from genome assembly GCF_040206685.1 of Ascaphus truei. NCBI lineage: Eukaryota > Metazoa > Chordata > Amphibia > Anura > Ascaphidae > Ascaphus > Ascaphus truei. The sequence goes on from NC_134491.1 coordinate 40,376,766, forward strand.
TCAGCACAGCTCCCTCTCAGCACAGCTCTCAGTACAGCACCCTCTCGGCGCATCACTCCACCACCCTGTTAAAAATCGAAGACACCTTTTAAAACACAAATTGAAAGCACTAAAGGGGGAGACCTTTCTAATGCGCTAAAATTGTTCAACACTAATTGGAAATATATCCAAATATTAATTGATTGCTCTGACATATTACTTTATTCACCAGATAATAAATATACCCAAGAACCGTTTCTCAGTTGATCTGTCTACTCGAGCTAGAAACGCCCACCTTATCGAAAGCAAATCCAGGACTGTTCATAGCTCCTATCCCTTTGCTTCTAGAGAAGGGGCTGAGCCATCCTGCCAGGGGGCAGCACCGGCGTGGCTATCCCAGAGGGCAGCACCGGCGTGGCTATCCCAGAGGGCAGCACCGGCGTGGCTATCCCAGAGGGCAGCACCGGCGTGGCTATCCCAGAGGGCAGCACCGGCGTGGCTATCCCAGGGGGCAGCACAGACGTGGCTATCCCAGGGGGCAGCACCGACGTGGCTATCCCAGGGGGCAGCACCGACGTGGTTATCCCAAGGGGCAGCACCGACGTGGCTGTCCCAGGGGGCAGCACCGACGTGGCTGTCCCAGGGGGCAGCGCTGGCGATGCTATCCCAGGGGGCAGCACTGGTGTGGCCAGATTGGTTCGGTAGGTGAGGATTTGAGGCTTATTTTAGTCATAGCTAAGAAAAATAAGCAAGGAATGAAAGAATTTAGAGGAAATTGGTTGTGTGAGTGGGGCAGTAGTATTTACACAATGTGTTTGGATACTGGACATGCTACATAGTGAGTAGTAGTAAGAAACCCTCCCAATTTGTGGTATATCTTAGTGTGTGAAGGTTTGGTATGCCCTCACGGAGCGAAGTATCTCCGGAAGCAGGGGATCCCCAGAACTGGAATTAATGGGGTTGAGTTCCGGAGCTTCTGCAGCTTCAATCATATGTTAGAAATAAACAAAAAGATGTACGCTTAGATTGCCAATTTAAAAGAAACCCACTGTATGTGTGCAGATTGTGTAGCTAAACAAGGGACGTTACATAGAAACGCACATGTATTTACATGTCAAAGAACAGTAAATTGTTCAATCTTTCTCATCAATAGAGCCGGTCCTCGCTTATGTGATGTAATGCGTCCTGCAAACCGCCGTCGGATAACGGACCGTCGGATTGCAGGTCCATGTTAATCCGCGGAAGGTGAGCATCTACAACCACAAATTGCTGAATACCAATGAGGCTACCCCTAGTGCGCACACGACAGAGCGCAAAGGCGCGAGCGCATTTTGAAAAGACAAAAAATGTCTATTCATGCGACGTCCGCGTCACGTCCGTGTGACCTGGGCAATTCAGCCAATCACGGCAAACCGGCCTTCTGATGTGTCCGCCATGTCTCCCCAATCGCTTCCATCACAATTCACACATCGCTCGGGCGAGAGGCGCCAACGCGGTGTATGCTCGCGGTCTAAATCCTAGTCAGGTACTTTAGAAAACGGACTATTTAAGTATTCATTTTTTCATAGAGAAATATTTGCAAATAAACTGTTTCCTGGGTTATTTACCCATTTGCTTCTTCATTAACTTGTCTTAAAGATTTAGATATGTATATATATATTTATTTAGTTATTTAACAATCAACCTTGTGTCAGTAGATATCGGAAGTATTCCTCCTTTACATTATCGTCTCCACTATTATTCCCAGTTAATAAATTGGTTCACCGTCCAAACATTTGTGGGATATTGACTCCTCTCTTCGGGTTGCGGGTTATTGACTCCTGCCTCTCTTCGGGTTGAAGTTATTGACTCTTGCCTCTCTTCGGGTTGAGGTTATTGACTCCTGCCTCTCTTCGGGTTGAGGTTATTGACTCCTGCCTCTCTTCGGATTGAGGTTAGTGACTACTGCCTCTCTTCAGATTGCACGTTAATGACTCCTGCCTCTCTTCAGATTGCAGGTTAATGACTCCTGCCTCTCTTCGGGTTTCGGGTTATTAACTCCTGCTTCTCTTCGGGTTTCGGGTTATTGACTCCTGCCTCTCTTCGTGTTGAGGTTATTGACTCCTGCTTCTCTTCGGGTTGAGGTTATTGACTCCAGCCTCTCTTCAGGTTGCCGGTTATTGACTCCTGTCTCTCTTTGGGTTGCCGGTTATTGACTCCTGCCTCTCTTCGAGTTGAGGTTATTGACTCCTGCCTCTCTTCGGGTTGAGGTTATTGACTCCTGCTTCTCTTCGGGTTGAGATTATTGACTCCAGCCTCTCTTCAGGTTGCCGGTTATTGACTCCTGTCTCTCTTTGGGTTGCCGGTTATTGACTCCTGCCTCTCTTCGAGTTGAGGTTATTGACTCCTGCCTCTCTTCGGGTTGAGGTTATTGACTCCTGCCTCTCTTCGGGTTGCAGGTTATTGACTCCTGCCTCTCTTCGGGTTTCGGATTACTGACGCCTGCCTCTCTTCATTAGTTGGACCATACAGATGGTACTCCTGTAGCTCCTGAGTGCTGATATACCCTTTACAAAAAGTTGTACAGTTGAAATTGGGATATGTTTTCAATGAATATCTATTCTCTGCATGCTTCTTAAATGCATCTTCAGTTTTCAATGAGCTCTTATAAATCCAGCCCTTTACTTAGCAATAGATTATGATGCAAAATAGGGTAACACAAGAGCGGAAAATCCTTTCCCAATGTTGTTCTGTAGCTCAGTCTCAAGAAAGTTCCCATACAGTAAATGCCGCCTGTCATTATGTTATACAGAGTTTGAAGAAAAGGAATAAGTACAGAACGGCCTGTTCTGCAGAATTTCCAAACGACGTACAGTTGATTGTGTATCATCTAAGCTCATTCAATAGACGTATAGTTTTATAATGAGCTGTTGTCCATGCATTACCCTGTATATAATTTGTAAACACGCGCAGATACCCATAAACTATATGGAGTGTTTCTATAACAATACAAACATTTTCTGTTTATCGCCAAACATTTCATTTATCCCATTACACGGTGAGAGAATTATTATCTCTCCTGTTGCAGCAGAACCCTTTCTCCTATAATGGAATTCTATTTTGGAAATGTATTTTGGTATTATAAGGTTCCACTTTATAGTGACTATGGTTCAATCAGTGATCTGAAAGGCACTTAAATGCTTTGAACAAGACACATAAAAAGCTTTTATTGCAAACGCTTTGCTGTATGTACCAATTTTGACATTGATCTCATTCCATGTAAGGACATTTTGGAAGCTACCCATAGCATATAAAATCACATGGTGAGTTTTGATCTCCAGCTGGTGATTAAAGCACATGATGGAAGTTAGAACATTTCTTGTGCGCATTAGCATACCCCTAAAACAGTTCTGTTATAAATGCCGGAGTTGTTCATTCTCCTAATAGGAAACATTTACACAGAGGTCAGAAAATTATACCTGTTTATTTTACATTACAAAATAATGGAACTATCTGGACAGAGGCGATTTCATTATTAAGATTAGTTAATAGGTAGATAATGTATGTAAATCGGCTGTAAAGCACAAAAGGGGCCGTTTAAAATGAAATATTTCCATATTTCTCCCCAGGTTACCCCGAGTTTAGACTGACAGACAGTATAAAAAGGAGATGCCCAGCCGTAACACAGCCCGGGGCTGCCACACCCGTTACTTACAGTTCTTACCTACTGGGTACACCCAATGTGAAGAGGTCAGGCAGATTACCTATTCTAAGGGCGAATAAAACATTTTTATTACACTGGATTCAGGCACCTAAATTAATCTAGTTGAATAGAAGAAAAGAATCACCATATCAAGTAATAATGAATGGCAGATGTCCTCCCAGAATCAGTTTTAGTTAGGTGCTTAATCTATCCCGGGCCCTTCATCCGCACGTAATACTGATTTTACACCCGCTTTTAAATTGAGTTGCGATAACTTTGTTTTCACCTGGCCAGGGTTTATCTATAGCTACTGTAGGGTGACCAGATTTTCAAAATGAAAAACCGGGACACAATAAAAAATTATTTATAAAACAAATTACATCACGTGACGCACCCTGTCGCCATGACAATGAGACACTGATGTTAGGCGGTGACATGTTGCCATGATAATGTGGCATCACGTGATGCCTCGGCACCATACTGCGTCCCGTTGGTGGGGGCTGCAGTGTGTGTCTGTATGTGTGTGTATAGGAGGTGGGCCCTGCAGTGTGTGTCTGTATGTGTGTGTATAGGAGGTGGGCCCTGCAGTGTGTGTCTGTATGTATATAAATAATGAAGACATTTATTAAAATTAAAATAATTAACAAATTAAAATTAAATAAATAATTGACAAATTAAAATTAAATAAAAAAATTTAGGCATTAATTAAAATTAAGACTTTTAAAAATGTGACCTTCCTGACCTTACACTTTGCAAAATAGGGTCTCTTGCTCTCCTCGTGGCAGTCAGTGACATCACTGCCATGCAGGGCCGCAGACAGCTTTCCTGGGGCCAAGGAAGAAAGTTTTCACCGGGGCCCTGTACCCACGTTTCGGCGGCCTTGTGAGAACCCCCCCTTCTCACACACCTCCTCACTCTCACCCCACCTCACACTCCCCAGTCACCCATTCCCTCCCCCCCTCTCACCCATTCCTTCCCCCCCTCTCACCCATTCCTTCCCCCCCTCTCTCTTACACCCCCACCCCCATGTATTTTTCTCCCCTCCTCACACTCAACCTCCCTCCCCAATATATGTGCACACACAGTGACACACACACACACAGCTCCCCATCCTCATACTTCCTCCTCCTCTCCTCATACCTACCCCCTCTTCTCCCCCCCTCATACTTCCACATATACCTCCCCTCCTCATACCTTCCCCATCCCTCATCATACCTGCCCCATCCCTCCTCATACCTGCCCCATCCCTCCCCATCCCTCCCCATACCTGCCCCATCCCTCCCATACCTGCCCTATCCCTCCTCCTCCCCTCTCCATAGCTTCCCCATACCTGCCCCATCCCTCCTCCTCCCCTCCCTATACCTTCCCCTCAGTTCCTCATACCTTCCCTAGCTCCTCATATCTCCCCCTCCCCTCCTCATACCTTCCCCTTCCCTCCTCATACCTTCCCCTCCCCCTCCTCATACCTTCCCCTCCCCCTCCTCATACCTTCCCCATCCCTCCTCATACCTGCTCCATCCCTCCCCCTCCCTATACCTTCCCCTCAGCTCCTCATACCTTCCCCTAGCTGCTCATACCTTCCCCATTCCTCCTCATACCTTCCCCATCACTCCTCATACCTTCCCCATACCTCCCACATACCTCCCCATACCTTCCTCATCCCTTCCCCTCGCCTCCTCATACCTTCCCCTCAGCTCCTCATACATTCCCCTCAGCTCCTCATACCTTCCCCTCAGCTCCTCATATCTTCCCCTCATACCTTCCCCTCAGCTCCTCATATCTCCCCCTCCTCATACCTTCCCCTCAGCTCCCATATCTCCCCCTCCTCATACCTTCCCCTCCTCATATCTTCCCCTCAGCTCCTCATATCTCCCCCTCCTCATACCTTCCCCTGAGCTCCTCCTATGACACACACAGACAGACAGGAGACATACACACAGACAGGAGACACACACACAGACAAGAGACACACACATAGACAGCACACACAGGATACAGACAGGACACACACACACACACCTACCTCTCTCTCACTGAGAAGCAGCTCACTCCATCCGGCCCGGTACTAAGCCCCGTCCCCGAGATCCTCTGACCTCCAACCAATCCCCTGCTTCTACTCTCTAAGCCCATCTCCCCCCCCCCCCCCCGGCATTCTAACATGAAAGAAATACTACCCGGCTGCCGCATCCTCCTCCTTGGCGCTGCCGCTCGCTCCACCCGCGCATCCCCCCCCCCCACGTACCGTTGCCGACTCCCCCGCGCACCAGGGAGAAAAAACGGGACATTCACGGGACGGACAGGAACCCGGGACGAATGGTCACCCTATCTATAGCATGACTTAATCTGATATGTATTCTCACAATGTGACTGGAGTGTATGTATGCAGCCCTGCACTGTCCCTTAGTATGCAGGTGATGGGATGTGCGCTGCAGCCCTGCACTGTCCCCATAGTATGCAGGATGGGATGTGCGCTGCAGCCCTGCCGGTCCCCTTAGTATGCAGGTGATGGGATGTGCGCTGCAGCCCTGCACTGTCCCCTCAGTATGCAGTTGATGGGATGTGCGCTGCAGCCCTGCACTATCCCCTTAGTATGCAGGTGATGGGATGTGCGCTGCAGCACTGTCCCCTTAGTATGCAGGTGATGGGATGTGCGCTGCAGCCCTGCACTGTCCCTTAGTATGCAGGTGATGGGATGTACGCTGAAGCACTGTCCCCATAGTATGCAGGTGATGGGATGTGCGCTGCAGCCCTGCACTGTCCCCATAGTATGCAGGATGGGATGTGCGCTGCAGCCCTGCCGGTCCCCTTAGTATGCAGGTGATGGGATGTGCACTGTCCCTTAGTATGCAGGTGATGGGATGTGCGCTGCAGCCCTGCACTGTCCCCTTAGTATGCAGTTGATGGGATGTGCGCTGCAGCCCTGCACTATCCCCTTAGTATGCAGGTGATGGGATGTGCGCTGCAGCACTTTCCCCTTAGTATGCAGGTGATGGGATGTGCGCTGCAGCCCTGCACTGTCCCCTTAGTATGCAGGTGATGGGATGTGCGCTGCAGCCCTGCACTGTCCCCTTAGTATGCAGGTGATGGGATGTGCGCTGCAGCCCTGCACTGTCCCCTTAGTATGCAGGTGATGGGATGTGCGCTGCAGCCCTACACTGTCCCCTTAGTATGCAGGTGATGGGATATGCGCTGCAGCCCTGCACTATCCCCTTAGTATGCAGGTGATGGGATGTGCGCTGCAGCACTGTCCCCTTAGTATGCAGGTGATGGGATGTGCGCTGCAGCCCTGCACTGTCCCCTTAGTATGCAGGTGATGGGATGTGCGCTGCAGCCCTGCAATGCTCCCTTAGTATGCAGGTGATGGGATGTGCGCTGCAGCCCTGCACTGTCCCTTAGTATGCAGGTGATGGGATGTGCGCTGCAGCCCTGCACTGTCCCTTAGTATGCAGGTGATGGGATGTGCGCTGCAGCCCTGCACTGTCCCCTTAGTATGCAGGTGATGGGATGTGCGCTGCAGCCCTGCACTGTCCCCTTAGTATGCAGGTGATGGGATGTACGCTGAAGCACTGTCCCCATAGTATGCAGGTGATGGGATGTGCGCTGCAGCCCTGCACTGTCCCCATAGTATGCAGGATGGGATGGGCGCTGCAGCCCTGCCGGTCCCCTTAGTATGCAGGTGATGGGATGTGCACTGTCCCTTAGTATGCAGGTGATGGGATGTGCGCTGCAGCCCTGCACTGTCCCCTCAGTATGCAGTTGATGGGATGTGCGCTGCAGCCCTGCACTATCCCCTTAGTATGCAGGTGATGGGATGTGCGCTGCAGCACTGTCCACTTAGTATGCAGGTGATGGGATGTGCGCTGCAGCCCTGCACTGTCCCTTAGTATGCAGGTGATGGGATGTACGCTGAAGCACTGTCCCCATAGTATGCAGGTGATGGGATGTGCGCTGCAGCCCTGCACTGTCCCCATAGTATGCAGGATGGGATGTGCGCTGCAGCCCTGCCGGTCCCCTTAGTATGCAGGTGATGGGATGTGCACTGTCCCTTAGTATGCAGGTGATGGGATGTGCGCTGCAGCCCTGCACTGTCCCCTTAGTATGCAGTTGATGGGATGTGCGCTGCAGCCCTGCACTATCCCCTTAGTATGCAGGTGATGGGATGTGCGCTGCAGCACTGTCCCCTTAGTATGCAGGTGATGGGATGTGCGCTGCAGCCCTGCACTGTCCCTTAGTATGCAGGTGATGGGATGTGCGCTGCAGCCCTGCACTGTCCCCTTAGTATGCAGGTGATGGGATGTGCGCTGCAGCCCTGCACTGTCCCCTTAGTATGCAGGTGATGGGATGTGCGCTGCAGCCCTGCACTGTCCCCTTAGTATGCAGGTGATGGGATGTGCGCTGCAGCCCTACACTGTCCCCTTAGTATGCAGGTGATGGGATGTGCGCTGCAGCCCTGCACTATCCCCTTAGTATGCAGGTGATGGGATGTGCGCTGCAGCACTGTCCCCTTAGTATGCAGGTGATGGGATGTACGCTGCAGCCCTGCACTGTCCCTTAGTATGCAGGTGATGGGATGTACGCTGAAGCACGGTCCCCATAGTATGCAGGTGATGGGATGTGCGCTGCAGCCCTGCACTGTCCCCATAGTATGCAGGATGGGATGTGCGCTGCAGCCCTGCCGGTCCCCTTAGTATGCAGGTGATGGGATGTGCACTGTCCCTTAGTATGCAGGTGATGGGATGTGCGCTGCAGCCCTGCACTGTCCCCTTAGTATGCAGTTGATGGGATGTGCGCTGCAGCCCTGCACTATCCCCTTAGTATGCAGGTGATGGGATGTGCGCTGCAGCACTTTCCCCTTAGTATGCAGGTGATGGGATGTGCGCTGCAGCCCTGCACTGTCCCCTTAGTATGCAGGTGATGGGATGTGCGCTGCAGCCCTGCACTGTCCCCTTAGTATGCAGGTGATGGGATGTGCGCTGCAGCCCTGCACTGTCCCCTTAGTATGCAGGTGATGGGATGTGCGCTGCAGCCCTACACTGTCCCCTTAGTATGCAGGTGATGGGATGTGCGCTGCAGCCCTGCACTATCCCCTTAGTATGCAGGTGATGGGATGTGCGCTGCAGCACTGTCCCCTTAGTATGCAGGTGATGGGATGTGCGCTGCAGCCCTGCACTGTCCCCTTAGTATGCAGGTGATGGGATGTGCGCTGCAGCCCTGCAATGCTCCCTTAGTATGCAGGTGATGGGATGTGCGCTGCAGCCCTGCACTGTCCCTTAGTATGCAGGTGATGGGATGTGCGCTGCAGCCCTGCACTGTCCCTTAGTATGCAGGTGATGGGATGTGCGCTGCAGCCCTGCACTGTCCCCTTAGTATGCAGGTGATGGGATGTGCGCTGCAGCCCTGCACTGTCCCCTTAGTATGCAGGTGATGGGATGTACGCTGAAGCACTGTCCCCATAGTATGCAGGTGATGGGATGTGCGCTGCAGCCCTGCACTGTCCCCATAGTATGCAGGATGGGATGTGCGCTGCAGCCCTGCCGGTCCCCTTAGTATGCAGGTGATGGGATGTGCACTGTCCCTTAGTATGCAGGTGATGGGATGTGCGCTGCAGCCCTGCACTGTCCCCTCAGTATGCAGTTGATGGGATGTGCGCTGCAGCCCTGCACTATCCCCTTAGTATGCAGGTGATGGGATGTGCGCTGCAGCACTGTCCACTTAGTATGCAGGTGATGGGATGTGCGCTGCAGCCCTGCACTGTCCCTTAGTATGCAGGTGATGGGATGTACGCTGAAGCACTGTCCCCATAGTATGCAGGTGATGGGATGTGCGCTGCAGCCCTGCACTGTCCCCATAGTATGCAGGATGGGATGTGCGCTGCAGCCCTGCCGGTCCGCTTAGTATGCAGGTGATGGGATGTGCACTGTCCCTTAGTATGCAGGTGATGGGATGTGCGCTGCAGCCCTGCACTGTCCCCTTAGTATGCAGTTGATGGGATGTGCGCTGCAGCCCTGCACTATCCCCTTAGTATGCAGGTGATGGGATGTGCGCTGCAGCACTGTCCCCTTAGTATGCAGGTGATGGGATGTGCGCTGCAGCCCTGCACTGTCCCTTAGTATGCAGGTGATGGGATGTGCGCTGCAGCCCTGCACTGTCCCCTTAGTATGCAGGTGATGGGATGTGCGCTGCAGCCCTGCACTGTCCCCTTAGTATGCAGGTGATGGGATGTGCGCTGCAGCCCTGCACTGTCCCCTTAGTATGCAGGTGATGGGATGTGCGCTGCAGCCCTACACTGTCCCCTTAGTATGCAGGTGATGGGATGTGCGCTGCAGCCCTGCACTATCCCCTTAGTATGCAGGTGATGGGATGTGCGCTGCAGCACTGTCCCCTTAGTATGCAGGTGATGGGATGTACGCTGCAGCCCTGCACTGTCCCTTAGTATGCAGGTGATGGGATGTGCGCTGCAGCCCTGCACTATCCCCTTAGTATGCAGGTGATGGGATGTGCGCTGCAGCACTGTCCCCTTAGTATGCAGGTGATGGGATGTGCGCTGCAGACCTGCACTGTCCCCTTAGTATGCAGGTGATGGGATGTGCACTGTCCCTTAGTATGCAGGTGATGGGATGTGCGCTGCAGCCCTGCACTGTCCCCTCAGTATGCAGTTGATGGGATGTGCGCTGCAGCCCTGCACTATCCCCTTAGTATGCAGGTGATGGGATGTGCGCTGCAGCACTGTCCACTTAGTATGCAGGTGATGGGATGTGCGCTGCAGCCCTGCACTGTCCCTTAGTATGCAGGTGATGGGATGTACGCTGAAGCACTGTCCCCATAGTATGCAGGTGATGGGATGTGCGCTGCAGCCCTGCACTGTCCCCATAGTATGCAGGATGGGATGTGCGCTGCAGCCCTGCCGGTCCCCTTAGTATGCAGGTGATGGGATGTGCACTGTCCCTTAGTATGCAGGTGATGGGATGTGCGCTGCAGCCCTGCACTATCCCCTTAGTATGCAGATGATGGGATGTGCGCTGCAGCACTGTCCCCTTAGTATGCAGGTGATGGGATGTGCGCTGCAGCCCTGCACTGTCCCTTAGTATGCAGGTGATGGGATGTGCGCTGCAGCCCTGCACTGTCCCCTTAGTATGCAGGTGATGGGATGTGCGCTGCAGCCCTGCACTGTCCCCTTAGTATGCAGGTGATGGGATGTGCGCTGCAGCCCTGCACTGTCCCCTTAGTATGCAGGTGATGGGATGTGCGCTGCAGCCCTACACTGTCCCCTTAGTATGCAGGTGATGGGATGTGCGCTGCAGCCCTGCACTATCCCCTTAGTATGCAGGTGATGGGATGTGCGCTGCAGCACTGTCCCCTTAGTATGCAGGTGATGGGATGTACGCTGCAGCCCTGCACTGTCCCTTAGTATGCAGGTGATGGGATGTGCGCTGCAGCCCTGCACTATCCCCTTAGTATGCAGGTGATGGGATGTGCGCTGCAGCACTGTCCCCTTAGTATGCAGGTGATGGGATGTGCGCTGCAGCCCTGCACTGTCCCCTTAGTATGCAGGTGATGGGATGTGCGCTGCAGCCCTGCAATGCTCCCTTAGTATGCAGGTGATGGGATGTGCGCTGCAGCCCTGCACTGTTCCCTTAGTATGCAGGTGATGGGATGTGCGCTGCAGCCCTGCACTATCCCCTTAGTATGCAGGTGATGGGATGTGCGCTGCAGCCCTGCACTATCCCCTTAGTATGCAGGTGATGGGATGTGCGCTGCAGCCCTGCCTGTCCCGTTAGTATGCAGGTGATGGGATGTGCACTGCAGCCCTGCACTGTCCCCATAGTATGCAGGTGATGGGATGTGCACTGCAGCCCTGCAATGCCCCCTTAGTATGCCGGTGATGGGATGTGCGCTGCAGCCCTACACTGTCCCTTAGTATGCAGGTGATGGGATGTGCACTGCAGCCCTGCACTGTCCCCATAGTATGCAGGTGATGGGATGTGCGCTGCAGCCCTGCCTGTCCCCTTAGTATGCCGGTGATGGGATGTGCGCTGCAGCCCTACACTGTCCCTTAGTATGCAGGTGATGGGATGTGCACTGCAGCCCTGCACTGTCCCCATAGTATGCAGGTGATGGGATGTGCACTGCAGCCCTGCACTGTCCCCTTCCTATGCAGGTGATGGGATGTGCGCTGCAGCACTGTCCCCTTAGTATGCAGGTGATGGGATGTGCACTACAGCTCTGCACTGTCCCCTTACTATGCAGTTGATGGGATGTGCGCTGCAGCCCTACACTGTCCCCTTAGTATGCAGGTGATGGGATGTGCGCTGCAGCCCTGCACTGTCCCCTTAGTATGCAGGTGATGGGATGTACGCTGAAGCACTGTCCCCATAGTATGCAGGTGATGGGATGTGCGCTGCAGCCCTGCACTGTCCCCATAGTATGCAGGTGATGGGATGTGCACTGTCCCTTAGTATGCAGGTGATGGGATGTGCGCTGCAGCCCTGCCGGTCCCCTTAGTATGCAGGTGATGGGATGTGCACTGTCCCTTAGTATGCAGGTGATGGGATGTGCGCTGCAGCCCTGCACTGTCCCCTCAGTATGCAGTTGATGGGATGTGCGCTGCAGCCCTACACTGTCCCCTTAGTATGCAGGTGATGGGATGTGCGCTGAAGGCCTGCACTGTCCCTTAGTATGCAGGTGATGGGATGTGCGCTGCAGCACTGTCCCCTTAGTATGCAGGTGATGGGATGTGCACTGCAGCCCTGCACTGTCCCTTAGTATGCAGGTAATGGGATGTGCGCTGCAGCCCTGCACTGTCCCCTTAGTATGCAGGTGATCGGATGTGCACTGCAGCCCTGCAATGCCCCCTTAGTATGCAGGTGATGGGATGTGCGCTGCAGCCCTGCACTGTTCCCTTAGTATGCAGGTGATGGGATGTGCGCTGAAGCACTGTCCCCTTAGTATGCAGGTGATGGGATGTGCGCTGAAGCACTGTCCCCATAGTATGCAGGTGATGGGATGTGCGCTGCAGCCCTGCACTGTCCCCATAGTATGCAGGATGGGATGTGCACTGTCCCTTAGTATGCAGGTGATGGGATGTGCGCTGCAACCCTGCCTGTCTCCTTAGTATGCAGGTGATGGGATGTGCACTGCAGCCCTGCACTGTCCCCTTAGTATGCAGGTGATGGGATGTGCGCTGCAGCCCTGCACTGTCCTCTTTTTGTGCAGGTGTTGGGATGTGCGCTGCAGCCCTGCACTGCCCCCTTAGTATGCAGGTGATGGGATGTGCGCTGCAGCCCTACACTGTCCCCTTAGTATGCAGGTGATGGGATGTGCGCTGCAGCACTGTCCACTTAGTATCCAGGTGATGGGATGTGCGCTGCAACCCTGCACTGTCCCCATAGTATGCAGGTGATGGGATGTGCGCTGCAGCCCTGTCCCCTCAGTATGCAGGTTATGGGATGTGCGTTGCAGCCCTGCACTGCCCCCTTAGTATGCAGGTGATGGGATGTGCGCTGCAGCCCTGCACTGTCCCCTTAGTATGCAGGTGATGGGATGTGCGCTGCAGCACTGTCCACTTAGTATCCAGGTGATGGGATGTGCGCTGCAACCCTGCACTGTCCCCATAGTATGCAGGTGATGGGATGTGCGCTGCAGCCCTGTCCCCTCAGTATGCAGGTTATGGGATGTGCGTTGCAGCCCTGCACTGCCCCCTTAGTATGCAGGTGATGGGATGTGCGCTGCAGCCCTGCACTGTCCCCTTAGTATGCAGGTGATGGGATGTGCGCTGCAGCCCTGCCTGTCCCCTTAGTATGCAGGTGATGGGATGTGCGTTGCAGCCCTGCACTGTCTCTTAGTATGCAGGTGATGGGATGTGCGCTGCAGCCCTGCACTGTCCCCTTAGTATGCAGGTGATGGGACGTGCGCTGCAGCCCTGGCTGTCCCCTTAGTATGCAGGTGATGGGATGTGCACTGCAGCCCTGCAGCCGTGCACTGTCCCTTAGTATGCAGGTGATGGGATGTGCGCTGCAGCCCTGGCTGTCCCCTTAGTATGCAGGTGATGGGACGTGCGCTGCAGCCCTGCCTGTCCCCTTAGTATGCAGGTGATGGGATGTGCACTGTCCCCTTAGTATACAGGTGATGGGATGTGGGGACGGTCCCTGGGGCTTCTCACAAGTAGGCAGCATGAAGGTGCAGCACCTGATCCTTGTGTCGCCCTGGGAGTTGCGCTCTCTCCGGTACGGCTACTTCTCTGTGCTGGAAAAAAACATTTGTTTCCCCTTACACAGTATACTGTATATCATGTTTGCATACCTGCTTATTGATATATTGGAATAAATTCTGAATCAGGGTGTATTGTGATGGGTTTCTTGTCTGTGCTGGAAGAACCTGCTTTGCTGTAATCTGCTGTCCCTATTGGTAGTAATGTGTTCCTGTGTATGTCTTGGTTCTTTGTGTCCATCTCTGTTTATCTAACTACATGAGTGCCTCCTGGACATCACGCATGGACGCTTGCTGGCGGACATGGAGTCTGACCCTTGCTCTGGGCATTTGGCCTTTGTTATCCTTTCTGTATTCCTATCACAAACGATGAAACACCTGCTGTACTGCCACGATGCTCACCTGACTTACCTGGATGTGTTTGATATTTAAGTAATAATCCCTGAAGAACAGGGCATTACTGGCCAATAATGCCCTGGCTGGAAGAGTTGAAGGCCCGAGGCGAAGCTGAGGGACTTTAACCCAGCAAGGGCATTATTGGCCAGTAATGCCCTGTTCTTCTGGGATTATTACTATTATAGGCTAAATGTAGGCTTATTTAATAAATAATAGACACTTTTGTATAGTTATATAGATTTTTTTATTAAAATAAAATGGTAAATACATGAAACCACCTCTATATACGCTTACACTGCTGCTATCTATATCCACAAACTGACGACCCCTCTGTGTACACACACACACACACACAGCACCTCTACACACACACACACACAGCAGCTCAAGACACAACACAGCAGATCTACACACAAACTGCTGCCACACACACACCAGCACATCACACACAACACAGCACCGCTACAGACACAAGCACACCACACACACACACACACACACTGGAGCTCTACACACACAACACAGCACCTCTATACACACAACACAGCACCTCTACACTCACAACACAGCACCTCTACACACACAACACAGCAGCTCTACACACCAAACACAGCACCTCTACACACCCAACACAGCACCTCTACACACACAACACAGCACCTCTACACACACAACACAGCAGCTCTACAAACACACACACATACAACACAGCAGCTCTGCACACACACTCAACACAGCAGCTCTACACACACACACACACACACACACACAACACAGCAGCTCTACACACACACCTCAGCAGCTCTACACACACACACCAGCAGCTCTACACACACACACACACGCACACAGCGGCTCCACACACACACACACACACACACACACACACACACACACACACACACACACGGCAGCACTACTGCCTCTACACACACACACAACACAGCAGCTCTACACACACAAACTCTGCTGCAGCACAACACAATACATACACTGCTGCTGCTATACCCATAAACACTGCTACTGACACACACACACACACACACTGCAGCCACAATCAGAAATGCAGCCACTTATTAAACTTTGCAGACTCTCTCTTCCCCCTCCTCCCCTCCAATTCAACTGAATCTGCTCAGAAAATCTCAGTCAGCTCGGGAGGGGGGGAGTCAACCCGTGGCTGATACGTCCTGACCAATCCCCTGCCCTGTCTCAGAGCTGTTACTTCATTCTGACCAATCCACTGCCCTGTCTCAGCTGTTCTGAAAGCTGATTGGCTGGAAATATACACATTGAAAACTACACATTGCAAGTTGCTAAAATTCCGGGCATTACTGATTGGATAATGCCTGGAATTTTAACCAATCAGAGAGCAGGGTTTTCAATAATGCCCTGAATTTTACTGCTTTAACCTATAATACTTGTTACTGTGGATACATTATTTCAGCTTTACCTCTGCTGCGCTTGTCTCATTCTCTATTCCAGAGCTGGCAGGATTCCGTTCCCTGGGCTTGTACAGCCGCCATACACTGAGCTGGAAACAGGGAATCATGGGCAAAGCATACTGCTAAGGGTACTTTCCTCCATTTCCATGTGTATATATGGCAATATATATCTTTTATATGGAAATCCCTGTATATACACGTCTGTACTTGATTAGTTTTCTAGTATCCTGTTCCTCTCTCTTATCTATCTATTTGTTTAAATGTATAACTAACGACCTTTATACATTTAGTTTAGTTATTTCTCAATGTGTCCCACTCTTAACTCTCTCCCTCTCCTTATTAATCAGGTGTATTATTAATATTTACTTAATTCATTACTTACGAGAACGCCCTCCTTCTGTCTCTGTAAGTTCTTCCCACCTACCAATTAGATTGTAAGCTCTTCGGAGCAGGGACTCCTTTTCCGAAATGTTACTTTTATGTCTGAAGCGCTTATTCCCATGTTTTGTTATTTGTATTATTTATTATTTATATGATTGTCACGTGTATTACTACTGTGAAGCGCTATGTATATTAATGGCGACATAAATAAAGACATACATACACACATACATACTTAATTCAGTGTCCTTGGTTTCTTTGTTTCCTCCACCTGCTCTCTTTCTATGCACTCTCCCGTTGGTTTTCCTCTGTCACTGGAATCCTTTTACTTAAAAATCTTTGCCATTCTAAAATGTCGCTTCTGTTACCATAACATCCTATCTCTAGCTCACGCTTAAAGTACTAGGGGGGTGCAGGCTGGGTGTGGATATGCAGATAGAAAAAGGAAGGGCGCCAGGAACTTTTATAGTACAAAAAGAGCTTTATTCATGTAGCCATGTGTAAAATTGGTGTACATATCTCTTTCTCTTGCTGGCAGTAAACCTAGTAAGTATGCAGGATTGCCAGCAACAATCATTGAGGTTTGCCCTCAAACCCTGGTGAGGTGTCATATGTCCCAAAGGAAGTGACAACATGCTTTGTGTCCACCCTTAGTGACATCAGAGATGTGCCTGTTTCTGGAAGTGATATAAGACACAGCACTGCCTAAAGTTAGGAGTTCAGTTCAGTTGGTGTTCTGACTCTGTTCAGGAGTCATGTGGAGGTCTGCAACAGTGTTGCAGTGTCTGATGCAATAGCTGTGAGTCTGTGCAGCTCAAGAGAGACAAGCTGGTGAATCTCCCTAAGGGGAGAGGTAGAGAGCAACTCTATTAGAGGAGAAGGAACCTTCCTAATGGAGTGCAGCAAAGGAATGAGCGGCTAAGCTGCTAGCTGTGAGGGGCAGCTGGCCCATACCACCATGCCAATAAAGATGTCCTTGATAAAAAATACCCTAATGTATGAGTCTGGAATTACTCTGTAGAGGAAGGCACCACAGAGAAGTTCCTCATCAGAACCATCCCCATGCGGACGCAGGGATCCTGATGAGGTGGAGGCGCTGCACTGGATATAGGTAGGACTCGCACACACTACCTCAGCTGCCTGTCTGGATTGACAATCCCCAAACACCAGCATGCGGGAGACTCAGGAGACCTGTTGCCAACAGGTGCACCACCCGACACGACCATGTAATGGGGGCTGGTTAGACCACAGGGGCCAATATGAGATTGGAGGGGTCAGACCAGACAGAATACCCATTACATTCACATCCGTTTATAATGCTCGCCATATAACAGACAGACTTCACATTAGACATATTAACATATTACTCTGTGCTTCCCCTGGTACTATAGCTCTCGCTCCTACGCTGGGGACGTACTAATCTGATGGAAATCATTGATTATATAATGGGAATAAAGAAAGTAGAGGCGTGCCGGGTACAATCAAAGACAAGTTATTTGACATAAACTGTGCAGAATTTCAGCAGTATGACACTTATCCAAATCTTATGTTTCATTTTACCATTATACATAGTCATTTCTCCCGTTCCTACAGCTGGGAATGACTGGCGGTCCAAAAGGAAAACAACTGCATGTGTACCGTGGCCCAATCTCATCAAACGTATCGTCACTGCTTCCTCCTGTCTGCTGGTATACTTCTCCCTGTACACACTGCTTCCTCCTGTCTGCTGGTATACTTGTCCCTGTACATACTGCTTCCTCCTGTCTGCTGGTATACTTCTCCCTGTACACACTGCTTCCTCCTGTCTGCTGGTATACTTGTCCCTGTACACACTGCTTCCTCCTGTCTGCTGGTATACTTGTCCCTGTACACACTGCTTCCTCCTGTCTGCTGGTATACTTCTCCCTGTACACACTGCTTCCCCCTGTCTGCTGGTATACTTCTCCCTGTACACACTGCTTCCTCCTGTCTGCTGGTATACTTGTCCCTGTACATACTGCTTCCTCCTGTCTGCTGGTATACTTCTCCCTGTACACACTGCTTCCTCCTGTCTGCTGGTATACTTGTCCCTGTACACACTGCTTCCTCCTGTCTGCTGGTATACTTGTCCCTGTACACACTGCTTCCTCCTGTCTGCTGGTATACTTCTCCCTGTACACACTGCTTCCCCCTGTCTGCTGGTACAGGCATTCCCCGCATTAACATACGCAATGGGACCGGAGCATGTATGTAAAGCGAAAATGTACTTATAGTGAAGCACTACCTTTTCCCACTTATTGATGCATGCGCTGTACTGCAATCATCATATACGTGCATAACTGATGTAAATAACGCATGTGTAACAGGCTCTATAGTCTCCCCGCTTGCGCACAGCTTCGGTACAGGTAGGGAGCCGGTATTGCTGTTCAGGACGTGATGACAGGCGCATGCGTGAGCTGCTGTTTGCCTATTGGGCGATATGTCCTTACTCGTGAGTGTACTTAAAGTGAGTGTCCTTAAACCGGGGTATGCCTGTATACTTCTCCCTGTACAGCCAAACATTCTACTATCTCCGCTGCTTTCTTTTTATATTGTTTGGCCGCGTGCTGTAGAACAGGATTACCCAAAGAACAATTCAGGTGGTATCTTTCAGATGTTTATTGGTATAAAATAATAAAGTATAAGTATACACAAAGTGAAATAAGACCACGTTAAGGCTATCCCCCAGGTGCCTTTCCGTCTTGGTTTTTGTAACAGAAAATATCTTTAAGCAGATATTGTGACCCTGAGTATTTTGGTCCAGGTGCATTCATGCGCAGTATTTGTTTCCATTACACCTGATTTGCCACACTTTCCGCCACTCCTACAGTACAATCGTGCAAGATTGTTCCCCGTCCATCCACATCCTGCCTAATGTTAACCCTGTTGCGCTGTTTTCTTCCATCTGCGAAAAGATATGTTCCCTTACAAACCTGCAATACCAGCGATAAAGAAACAAAAGGGAACCAGTCTTGAGTGTAAGGCTGCATCCATAGGACTGCAGCCATGCTGAGGCGCCGTCCGGGGGCGTGTCGGGGGGCTGGCCAGTGACGTCACGGAGCTGGTTCGCCCTCATTGGGCGAACCGCTCACGTGACCGGCCCTGCGCTCCCTTGAGCGGTTGATTTAAAAATTTTGGTAAGACTTACGCTTCCGCACGCTTGCGGAAGCGTAAGCGAGCCCCTGCTAAAGTCGCTCTCATTGCGGCTGCAGGGGCTCAGTGCCGAGCGTGAGCGCGCCTCAGCATGGGTCAGCACATAAGCCTAATATGTTTTCATTGGAAAGATGCAGTGTAAACGCTCAGGAAGAATGATTGAAATTTCCACACCGTGAGATTAAAAAAACTAAAACTTATCTATGCGTGAGGCATGTGTAAAATATCCCTTTAATAGAGACCTAAATGGCACGTTTATAAATGAAAAACCTAATTTAATAACAAGTTTAGGGGTGTAAAGTACATCTCCTACAGCTCCCTTCAAAAGATTATGCCTGCGAGTTTCAAATTGTTAGATTTTCTGTTTCGTATATATATATTTATACAGCATTTCATATTCTAACGATCTCTAGCTACAATCATGTCCCGCTGTATCTCTGACCACTGTAAACTTTGCGTTTGCTTCAGATTTCAGAGTCTTTTGAGAACGGCCATTAAAGAAGTAGCAATATTTTGTAATGTATAATTTATTAGCAGAGACTGGAATTAGTACCTGCAGAGCATGTGTTTGATAACTTTAGAAGGCTGTAGAGGAAGCAGTTACTTGTATAAAGATTGAATTACCTCACCTGCCATGTACGCTTCTTTTCAGAAAGCCACTTTTCACTCGTTTCAAACCGAAAACTTCTCTCCTTCTAAATGGGTATGTTCTTGCTCAGATTACAGCAATTATAGTGGTTTTACTTTGCACCCAGTATTTTACATTGTACAAATCAGTATTGAGAGCTTGCGGCCAGACATAAGAGACACTTGCATTCCCTTAACCCTCTTACTGGCAAAATACTTGCATCACGTTGCAAAGCAAAGACGAGCTCACTTCTTTAGCTATGAATTTCATAAAGAAGAACTCCTTGTGCTCCTAAAATATGAACCATTTTACATAGTAGAATAATACCAATTATCTTTGTATTGTTCATTTTTCTAATACAATAAATTTCACGAACCAGGCGAAATTTGCCTTTTGGGAGGGGGGTGGGTGCCGAAATGGCTAAGGCCGGCAAACCCATGCTATTTCTATTTAATCTGTATAGAAATACAGTTTATTCAAATTAGCATTCATATGTGCTCATGTAAACTATCTTGTATGTATGCTAAATATCATCATTATTAGAACATCGCCTAGTTTCCAACGAGACGGTTTCATTGCACTATCCCGGGAGTGTGGTGGTGCCCGGTGCAGTGGGAGTGTGTCAGGGCTTCTTACCTTCCCCAGAGCCGGCATCTCCTCCTGCTACGTCACATTGCCATGGGGCCATTTGCAGGTGCGGCGTCATGTGTCATCACATTGTCATTGCGACACGTCGTCACATGATAGTAGGAGGAGATGCTGGGACCAAAAGAGGCCCCGTGCTCTCCTCGGCATTCTAGACGAACAAGCAAAAGTCCACAGCGCCGCGAGAGTGTCTGCCGCGATGGGCCTGTGAGAGACAATTCTTCTGGAACCCCCCTCACCGTTAATCCGGTGGTCACTTGATGGTGGCTGCTATCAACGGATGTCAAACCCTGACCCGTCTGCCAGATTTTCACCGCACTCCAGGGAATACTTGAACTACTGGACGACTTACTCTATTGCTGCACTATACATGTTTGCAATAAAGCAGTACTCCCGAAACATAACACTTCAAAACAAGTTAATTAGTCACATCATTTATCCAACATTTCGATATTCACTCTAGAGCAGTGTTTTTCCACAGGGGAACCTAGAAACCCTTGGGTTCCATGGGTATCCCTAAAGGATGTAATTTTCAGGTCATTTTTTTTTCACTTACGTTTTTATTGTTTTTTTCCAGCAGTTGTTGGAGGGGGGGGGGGGGGATACAGAAATCAAAAAGGGGGGGGGGAGGGAGGAATGGTGCAACATTCTTGACGAGCCCATTTCAGATAGTAAAAATACGTAATACATGACCACTGGCCAAAATTAATAGTTTTACACAAGTATATACACTTCAACATCATTTCAGATCAGTTCTGTTCATAACCCTCTTTATCTTATATTTTTGGGTTGGCTGACCCTCAGAGCAAGCTGGAGAACAGAGAAGGCCTCATTGGAGGATGTTGGACTGATCTATGGGTGGGTATCCCTGCGTGTTGAGAGTTTCATAAATCAGCCACGGCTGCCATACCTTTTGAAACTTTGAACAGGAATCTCTCAGAATCCCAGTGAGTCTCTCCATTTTGAGAGAGTACCAAATTCTTGTTATTATCTGGTTAAGAACCGGCAGGCTCGGGGCTCATCCACGCCTCTGCTATGGCACAGCGTGCTGCTGTAATTATATGGCTAATGGGAGGGGGTCCCTCGCAGCCTCCCTGGTCAAGCAATCCCTCCAGCCAATTAGGCGAGGGAAGCCCATGACCAGGGGGCAAGCCCCCTCCCCCGTCACCTCGCTAGGACCTCTGGGCCGCCGTCGCGACCCCTGGGGGAGGGACGGGGGTGGGGGGGCAGACCAAGGGAAGCCTTAAGAGGCAGCCGGGAGCCGAATCTTCCATTCTGCTCCCGGTCTGCGACGAAATTCCCACCCACCCATCCCGTTAGCAAACACAGTCGGGGGCAGATGCTTGCCCCCGGCCACTCCGTGGAGTAGTTACAATTCCCTTGATGATAAGCTGTCTATACTGCCTGTAAGCTGTAACATGAAACTTTGTGCCCAGCACATACTTGAAAACGAGAGGTAACTCTCAATGTATTACTTCCTGGTAAAATATTTTATAAATAAATAAATAAATAATAATTTTATTTTGGTACCTATCCATGTTCTCCTGAGGTTTGTTTAGGAGACCGAGCCATGAGTCGAGTGGGAAGTCAAGACCCAGAACTCTCTATATCAGATTGTGAGCCACTATTCAGAGCTCCGTAACCCAGGGGCACAGCCACCACATATGAATAAACGGGGTGCATTGACCACAACCCTTAGGACACATGTGGGTCGTGCCCGGATACATTTTAGCCAGACGCTCCGGGGTTAGGTACCACCTTTATAAAACTTTATAGGCATTTTCTTTGATCTGTACATATTGTGCTTGTGGACGCTGCTTCAAATATTTCCATCCATATTTCTGGTTCCAGAGTTTGGCCTAAATCTCTTTCCCACTGTGTTATAAATGGGAATTCTTTTTCCAGAGAAGGGAGAAAGTTAGAGGAATAAATAGTCGATGTTGACCCTATTTAGCTTAAAGCTTTGCGGCACAATGTCTCGAAAAATGTCAGGAGTGGGGGCATGCTTCCCCTTGAACAAACCCCTGGATCTGTAGGTACCTGAAGATTTTGCCGTTTGGGAGATCGTACTGGTCCCTGAAGGTGGGGAAGGAAAGGACCCTGAACTTATCCGTGTCCATAACATCCACTATCCTATGGATCCCCCTTAATCTCCATGCCTCAAAAACTGACCCACTCATGCCCGGGGAAAACTATGGGTTAAAAAATAGTGGTGTCATCCCCGATCTATCAAAACTAAGCTTCGAGTTCTTTTTATTTTTGTTCCAAAAGCTCACGTTGTGAGATATCGAGGGTAAACAACCACTTGCTTTTCTTTGGGAAATCTTAGGGGACCACAGAATTGATCTTAGTTCTAAGGGGGCCAGCAGTTCCGCCTCCAGTTCCATCCATCTTTTACCTCCTATGTCTGAGTGCCAGGCTAGTATTGAGCTGCTTTATCGTAGGATAGTAGGCATGGTAAAGCTAGCCCTCCCTTCAGTCTGGAAAATACCTAGATACTTCAGAGCTTTACTGCACCATTTAAAATCAAAGTTTACTGAGATTAATTTGACTGTTGTTTTAGGCAGGTTGATATTTAGTGCCTCGGATTTATTGCCATTGATTTTAAAACCTGAAAGTCTACTAAAGATTTCAAGTTCCTGGAACAGGTTCGGGAGCGATATAAGTGGCTTAGCCAGTGTCAGAAGTGCATCATCCGCGAACAGTGCTATTTTGTATTGTTTGCCCCGAGCTGGGTTACCCTCTATGTTAGGATTGTTTCTGACATGACTAGCCATTGGTTTGAGGGAGAGGGTGAACAGCAGAGGGGATAATGGGCATCCTTGTCTGGTGCCTCCTTTGAATGAAAGGCCTCCAAGGCTGTTCCTGAGCATAATACCCTGGCCGAAGGAGACGTGTAAAGGGCCATGATAAATCAGAGAATCTGGTCCCTGAAGACAATTTTTTTATGGTGCCTCCCATTTATTCCCAAGCCAGACCATCAAATGCCTTTTCCGCGTCAAAAGATATTACTAGAGAGTGAATATTTGTTTGTTTGGCCTGAGCTATCAGGACCATCGTTCTCCTCGTGTTGTCAGCTGCCTGTCTCCCCGGGACAAAACCTACATGGTCCAGGTGGACCAGACCAGGCAATACTTTATTAAGGCGATTGGCGAGTATTTTTGAGAGGATCTTCAGATCAACATTTATCAGTGATATCAGCATATAGCTGGCACAGCATGGTCTTTCCCTGCTTTTGGAATAAGGCATATATGATCTTGTAACATCGTATTCGGGAAATCTGCCCCGTCAAGTATGGAGTTAAATAGCTTTTGAAGATGGGGGATAAGAAAACGGGCAAATTTTTTGAAATATAAATTTGTTAACCCATCTGGGCCTGGAGATTTGTTTGGTTTCAGGGAGCTAATTACCTCCGCTATCTCTTCTTGGGTAATTAATTTGTTTAGATTGTCTTGCTCGGAAATTGTGGATAGCCCTGACTCAGATAAATATTTTTCCAGCTCCCTTCCGTAGTGCTGGAATTTAGTAGCTTTTTTTTACCATCGTATAGCTTACTATAGATAGAGTGGATTTGTGGAATTATTTTGCAATTGTAATCGGATTAATGGTGGACGTTAGGTTCCCCATGTTGGTTCAAATTTTATTGATATTTGACTGGGGTTGTTTGTGTCTAAGGCGATATGCCAGCATAGAGTCAGGCTTGTTAGCCTTCTCAAAATATCTTTGTTTTATCCACGTCATCGTTCTTTCTGCCGCCTCGAACAGGCAAGTATTAAGTTCCAACCTGTGGGTCAGCAGCTCCCACAAGAGTTTTTTAGAAAGGTTGTTTTGGTGGGATTGCTCTATATTTGTGATTATTACATTCAACATGTCTATTGTAGCTTGTCTTGCCTTTTTTCTGTTTGCCGCTATTCCGATTAGTTTGCCTCTTAAGACAGCTTTATGGGCTTCCCAGATGGATGACTGGTTTGGGACACTCCCAGCATTGAAAAAAAGTAATCCATAATATCTTTCTCCACTGTCTCGGCAATCTCTGGGATCGTAATTAACCCCTCATTGAGTCTCCAGAATCTAAATGGTGGGGGAGCTGTCAAATCTCTAAGTGTTACCTCCACTGGGGCATGATCAGAACGCGTTATATTTTTTATATGTGTTGAGAAAACTTGGGTTATTATGGGGGACGAGATAAAAATATAATCTAATCTGGTGTAAATCCAATGAGGGTCCGAGTAAAATGTGTAGTCTTTACATTTTGTGTTTAGCTCTCTCCACACATCGACCAGGCCAAACACCTTAAGATATTCTATCAGTTTCAGATGGTTGTCTGGGCTTTGGGGGACATCTGTCTCTGTGGCATTGGGGCTGACATGTCTACTTTTTTATCCAGGGTCGTTTTAAAGTCCCCGCCTGGTATAATTTGGCCCTTTGCCATGGAACAGCAAACAAACTAGATGGCGCTCAATATATTTTCAACTAAACATAGTGCAAGTGAATACTAATAATGTGTAAACAAAAGACCAGAAGAAAAAAATAAAATGCAAAATGAAATCACATGCAAATAAAAAGGAACAGATAAACACTCAAACCCTTAGAAGGACTGTTTCAAGGTCCACACGAACAAGGACAAAGAAGAACCAGGGGAGTGTTGTTACCTTAAAAAGAAATAAAACTCATAGTGCAACACTGTAGCAATATGAAACAAATGGAGCTCCAAAAGAACACCTCTATAGCTGAAAAATAACAGACTAGAGGGCTACAGATGGAGGCTATGGGGAGGAGGTGTAATCTCTAAAGAGAGAGACACACACGGAGCCAAGGTAAAATCACACAATTTATCCAAAAACAATCAAAGTGGAGGCTTACAAGATCCCAATGGGATAACAGCATAGAACGTTGGTGATCAAAACATCACATCACGCCGTCTTTGCTGCTCCAAGCCGCCATGGTGCATCGCTGCCTGGAGCCGACACGTCACTTCCGGTATTGGAGCCGACACGTCACTTCCGGTATTGCAGCCGATTTGAAGATGACGTCACGGGATTCCCAGCAGTCTCTCTCCCTCTCGATTGTAGGGTCACGCTCTACGCGTTTTGTCGTTCTGAGTGACGTGTCAGCTCCAGGCAGCGATGCACCATGGCGGCTTGAAGCAGCAAAGACGGCGTGATGTGATGTTTTGATCACCAATACTCAGAGAAATTGCAAAAAAAAACAAGAGTTACATCTCAGACTCTACAGGCCTCAATTAGTATGTTAAATGTTAAAAGTTCATGACAGTACAATTAGAAAAAGACAGAACAAGTATGGTTTGTTTGGAAGGGTTTCCAGGAGAAAGCCTCTTCTCTCTAAAAAGAACATGGCAGCACGGCTTAGGTTTGCAAAGTTGCATCTGAACAAACCACAAGACTTCTGGGACAATGTCCTTTGGACAGACGAGACCATAGTGGAGATGTTTGGACATAATGCACAGCGCCACGTTTGGTGAAATCCAAACACAGCATATCAGCACAAACACCTGTAGCCAGGGTTCCTCCGGTCCCCCTGACTCCCAGTTGTCTTTTTCCTTACCTCCAGCTTTGCGGGGGCGAGCGCGTCGCCGGGGGCTCCTGGTGGCAGCTGCGGCAGGACGCCAACATGTTTAATGTGTCCGCGCATGCACGGAGGGTTGCTCATGCGCAGAAGCGACGCAGCGGCCATTACAGTGTTTGGGAAATGGCAACAGAGACTTTCCATAGCGCAGGGGTTTTCCAAGGTTGCGCCTGCGCAGTTCCTTGCAGCAGGGAATAGCTACATTGTTGTGGGTTGAGTCAGTTAGGAGTAGAAGCTGGGAGTGAGGCAGGGGAGGTTGTGTATGTAGGTGTAAAGGACCCCATGCACTAGGCCCTTAATCCCATAGGCCCCCAGCTAGGCCCTGAGACATTGTAGGAGTTTGTGGCTGCTGTAGGGAAGGCCCTTGCAGTTAGGGACTTTGCCCTTTAGCAGTGAGTTAGAGTTCAAGGACACAGCTGCAGTGCTGCGCGGACCTGATGGTTGTTGTCTGAGACCAGATCCCTAAGAGGATAGAAATTGCTGCAGAGTGGGATCCCCCAGCGGACAGCTCTCGTGTGGAGATCACGTCGCTGAGAAGATCGGCGGATCCTTTGCGAAGAGATCGGCGAGCCCAGGTGCTGGCGCACTGGGCAGGTATCGTAACTAAGTGCACCAACAGAGTACACACATTGTGGGCAGCGCTGTCTCACATACAACGGAGGTTGGGTGTGGGACTTTGGGGTGCTGTGGACACAGTGTGGGGTACAGGGTGTGGGGTTACAGCCCTGCGAGGTGACCGGGTAGTTGTACTATTAGGGGTACAGAGTGATACAGTTGCTAATGTTATTGTCTGTTGCCCATACAGTAACTGTTGTATTGTGGGTCTGTTACAGTAAGGGCAGCACAGTAGCTATTTACAGCCCACCCCCCTGATCTCACTTAGGGGGTGGGGGAAACAGAGCTATACATCTCATACCACTGTCAAGCACGGTGGTGGGGTGGTGATGATTTGGGCTTGTTTTGTAGCCACAGGACCTGGGAACCTTGCAGTAATTGAGGTCTTTCTGGTCCAGTTCTCATACTTTTTATGGTTCAATGAGTGCATCTTTGTGTGTCTAGAACTCAGATATTGTGGTATCGATGTACCATGGTGTTCTTACCCCACTAAATTGTATTTCCCACTCAAAAGTGCACCCCACTAAAATGTATTCCCCACTCAAAAGTGCACCCCACTAAAATGTATTCCCCACTCAAAAGTGCACCCCACTAAAATGTATTCCCCACTCAAAAGTGCACCCCACTAAAATATATTCCCCACTCAAAAGTGCACCCCACTAAAATGTATTCCCCACTCAAAAGTGCACCCCACTAAAATATATTCCCCACTCAAAAGTGCACCCCACTAAAATGTATTCCCCACTCAAAAGTGCACCCCACTAAAATGTATTCCCCACTCAAAAGTGCACCCCACTAAAATGTATTCCCCACTCAAAAGTGCACCCCACTAAAATGTATATATCCCACTCAAACGTATATATCCCACTCAAATAAATAATCCCCACTCTAATGTATTCCCCACTCAAAAGAATACCCCACTCAAAAGAATACCCCACAAAAAAGTATTCCTCGCTCAAATATATAATCCTGACTCAAAAGTATATCCCACTCAAATGTATACCTCACTCAAATGTATACCTCACTCAAAAGAGGGATTTTGGAAAGTTCAAAAGGAGCCGTATTGTGACATTATAATCGGATGTTCAAGTTTCGGGATGTGGGCCTGTCATTTTTCACCCTACCCCTTGCATAAAAAACTGCATCTGAGTCATATGTAAGAAACGTTCTTAACTTTTGTTCTTGTTTGGGTTTGGAAATGGCCCATAGACCAGAGAAGTTGAATGGGCTTTTAGGCACAGTTTACACAAGCAATGAGCCCAGTGTGTCAGATTAATCAGGTTTGGTCAGACCGTTGTAAATCATTCTTAAACCGATTGCTCTGTTCTAGTGTATCATTAATGCAATATGAGGAATGAATATATATATATATATATATATATATATATATATATATATATATATTTGTATTGTAACCAAGGAAATCCTTTGCACAGAGAAGATTAGGACATACGAGAATGGAATGAGTGCAGCAGTATACCTCACTCACTAAGCTGCTGCTATAATGGATTCATGAGCGCTAATATTGCATGGAATGAACGACAGCTAACCAGCTGGTCAGGAATAGGGTTGCCAGGTGTCCGGTATTGAACCGGACTGACCGGTACTTGGCTACTTTGTCTAGTAAAATATTAATGTGTCCAGTATTACATCTCTGACCTAGTGACCGGCGGTAGCAGCGTGCTGATATTTCTTGAGCGCTTCGTACCTTTCAGCCTCGTGTCCAGTATTTTTGGAGAAGCCGCCTGGCCACCCTATGGGTGAACGGTGTGCAAAATGCTTTGAGGTATATGGCTTACATTTACAGCTATGTGACACTAGAGGGCGCACAAGGGTTAAGCAGCCTCCGCACACCATACATCAACATCCAAAAATAAATGTCAAAAGGGAATAGAAAGACAGAGATTGAACGGTCGGGTGAGAGAGGCAACGGAAGCGTGTTAGTGGCGCAGAGAACACTCAGGGACTTCCATACTCTGTGTCCAGATTCTTTAATGGAACTCATTGTAACAGTTTGGATCCTTTGTTTCCCGCGCCGATATACCTAGCTTCATATTCGTAAACTGTTTCACATTTAGTGATCCATCCTATCCAGTCTCCTCCTAATCCTACTTCATTGTATTTTCGGATTCATGTTACTGTTGTGGAGTTGAAGTAACAACAACACATCACGCTGTGTCTCACGGCCACTACTATTTGTAACTATTTGTAACAGTTATTTCATATTTGAACCCTTTCGTTCCGGGGTGGGAGCAGTCCCCCGATGACGTGTACGGAATGGCTCCACTTCCGTTCCGATCCCGAAGCCGTGAACGCGATCTCCCCCTAGAACAGGGGCGCTCAACTCCAGTCCCCAAAACCCCCCAACAGGTCAGTTTTTAAGGATATATCTGCTGCAGCACAGGTGGCTCAATCAGTCTCTGCTTCAGCACAGGTGGCTCCATCAGTGGGTCAGTCTTTGACTGAGCCACTGATGGAGCCACCTGTGCTGAAGCAGGGGTATCCTTAAATACTGACCTAATGGGGGGTCTTGAGTACTGGAGTTGAGCCCCCCTGCCCTAGTACACACTAACAAATAGCCTGCTGTGCGTTATAAGGCCACATGGTACATCCTTTGCTCTCCTCACACAGCAAGAGGGCTTAGGAAATCTTTAATATCTTAAATTAATACTACCTGTAACAATCTGAAACTCCTAAAAAGAAGATCTTTACCCTCATTGTATAATTTAAGAGAAAAAGCAGCATTTTGTATTAAAAAGGCTGTAATGCTAAAATGAAGTATTTGTTTGTGTCAGACACAATACACTTGTAACACTGTATCTGAGAATAGAACGTTCCATTTCAAACAGATGATGGTAGCTGGCATATTTTTCATGGGTGTGTGGTCCATGCAGGTTCTGCATACAACCTTTCCAAAAACATATGCACGGTTTTCTAGCAGTTGGACGCCTTTGTCCTAAAAGCATTTCTGATACAATTCCACCAAAGCAAACCACACTTTCTATTTCAATTAATGAGTCCTGATAAACAAATAAGCTTTAAGCTAGAAAATGAATTCAAACAAAGCTGCGCTGAAAACATTGTCAAGTCAAAATGCTTTTACTATGGAGCTGATGGAAGAAAATGAATCTCCACAATTTCTGCTAATAAATGAAATTAAAAACCAGCATTGTTTTGCCACCTGCTTCCAGTTCTTCACTGTGTTAACTTAATTCTGCATTTTATGATTAATCATACAGTTTTCTCCTATTAGCCTAAGTATTGCAAAAACCATTTTACCTTTAAAAATATCTTAAGTGGATAAAGTTATACAGAATCATCACATGTCTGACTGCTAAAAGCATGTTCTTCGCAGCAAGTAAATGCTGTGAATGAGTCAGATCACCTGTAGCTAAAATGTTCCTCAAAAACAAATGCTCCATTTAGCTTTTTTTCCCACTGATGGGTTATTTCCATAGCACTCTGCAGCTGTGGGGTAAGCATCACATCAGATCTTAGGAGCTGTTGACTACTGTTGGCAACTTAATGCTACATACACTATTTGAGTTCTCAAGAAGGTAATAGTGCACTTACTCTCACTCACCGTAAATACTTTTTAAACTTGTGTTCTAAATGTGTTAAATTAACATATTAAAAGGAGGTGAGACAAAATGTACAGATAAACAGGTAATTTTTTCAATGTGTACAGGCATACCCCGCATTAACATACGCAATGGGACCGGAGCATGTATGTAAAGCGAAAATGTACTTAAAGTGAAGCACTCCCTTTTCCCCACTTATCGATGCGTGTACTGTACTGCAATCGTCATATACGTGCATAACTGATGTAAATAAGGCATTTGTAACAGGCTCTATAGTCCCCCCGCTTGCGCACAGCTTCGGTACAGGTAGGGAGCCAGTATTGCTGTTCAGGACATGCTGACAGGTGCATGCGTGAACTGCCGTTTGCCTATTGGGCGATATGTACTTACTCGCGAGTGTACTTAAAGTGAGTGTCCTTAATGTGTGCGCAGTCCACAGTTAGTGTAAGCTGTGTGTGTGCAGATCAGTTAGTGTATGCCTGTAATGTGTGCGCAGTCCACAGTTAGTGTAAGCTGTGTGTGTGCAGATCAGTTAGTGTAAGCTGTGTATATGCAGCTCACAGTTAGTGTACGCTGTGTATATGCAGCTCACAGTTGGTGTACGCTGTGTGTGTGCAGCTCACAGTTGGTGTACGCTGTGTGTGTGCAGCTCACAGTTGGTGTACGCTGTGTGTGTGCAGCTCACAGTTGGTGTACGCTGTGTGTGTGCAGCTCACAGTTAGTGTAAGCTGTGTATATGCAGCTTACAGTTGGTGTACGCTGTGTGTGCAGTTCACAGTTAGTGTAAATTGTGCATGTGCAGCTCACAGTTAGTGTAAGCTGTGTGTGCAGCTCACAGTTAGTGGAAACTGTGTATATGCAGCTCACAGTTAGTGTAAGCTGTGTGTGTGTGCACCTCACCGTTAGTGTAAGCGGTGTATATGCACCTCACCGTTAGTGTAAGCTGTGTGTGCAGCTCACTGTTAGTGTAAGTGGTGTATATGCAGCTCACAGTTAGTGTATGCTGTGTGTGCAGCTCACAGTTGGTGTACGCTGTGTGTGTGCAGTTCATAGTTAGTGTAAATTGTGTATGTGTAGCTCACAGTTAGTGTAAGCTGTGTGTGTGCAGCTCACAGTTAGTGGAAACTGTGTATATGCAGCTTACAGTTAGTGTAAGCCGTGCGTGTGCACCTGACCGTTAGTGTAAGCGGTGTATATGCACCTCACCGTTAGTGTAAGCTATGTGTGCAGCTCACTGTTAGTGTAAGTGGTGTATGTGCAGCTCACTGTTAGTGTAAGTGGTGTATATGCAGCTCACAGTTAGTGTAAGCTGTGTGTGTGCACCTGACCGTTAGTGTAAGCGGTGTATATGCACCTCACCATTAGTGTAAGCTGTGTGTGCAGCTCACTGTTAGTGTAAGTGGTGTATGTGCAGCTCACTGTTAGTGTAAGTGGTGTATATGCAGCTCACAGTTAGTGTAAGCTGTGTGTGTGCAGCTCACCGTTAGTGTATGCTGTCTGTGTGCAGCTCACCGTTAGTGTAAGCTGTGTGTGTAGTTCACCTGCTCTTCCATGTTTTAAACGCTTCTCTCGCTAACTCCTTGATAGGTTCCTCCCGTTACATGTACAAATAACACCTGTAGATCGGATTTATTAACTCACAAATATGGAAAATAGTCTGTTTATTTTATGCATAAGTCTGTAATGTATGTATTTTTAATTTGTTTGAGTGATGGCGATATCCTTCCTGACCCTATATGTGAATTTAACAAACTATTTGTCAAGATCTATTTTAGAGTAACCATCTGATAACATTCTGTGAACTTTTACTTTAAACTCTTTATTGCTTTGGTAGAACTTCGAGTTCAATATGCTACAATTGAGATGCTGCTTTCCCCTTGCCAATTGGCACTACCCTTCAGTATCACAGCTGTTTCCAGAAAGAGACATCTTTTTTACTTATATTTTTTTTTAATAGAACAGAAATAGAATTGCAGTTGGATGCAAAGTAAAGTTAGAAACCCTTTCATTGCTGGAGAGAAGGTTTAGGATGCAGTACCAGTTACAAACACCCACTGAGTTGCATCTCAGTGAAATCCCTTAACATGTGATAAATAGTTCTAGGCTTGAGTGGCACTATCACTGGGGTTTGTTTATTTAAAAAAAAAAATAAAGCATTTTGGTTTATGTTGTAGTTTTTGCAAAAACTCGATTGTTTTAGAATTATTTTTTTTAAATGACGAAAAAAGTAATTATTTTGCACAAATCTGTTTTTTTTCCCCAAGAAATGAAACCAATATATTAAAGCGAGGAAAAAAACACACACAAAACTCTAATGAGTCGAGGTGGGAGAGAATGAGGGCCTGTGTCAAAGTTTTAGCAGTCGATATATATATATATATATATATATATGTATATATATATATATATATATATACATACACAGGTAAACCCCGTTATAACTATAACGCGGTCCTCGGGGTCCACCCCGAGACCACCGCGTTAGTAACAGGGTCGCGGAAAAAAAATGGCCGCCGCTTTCGCGCATATTCACCCCGCGGTGAAGGAGATGGGAGCGGGGATGTCCCTCCGGTCCCCGCTTCCCCCTGTCACCGCGTGACAGCCAGCGGTGAAGGAGATGGGAGCGGGGATGTCCCTCCAGTCCCCGCTTCCCCCTGTCACCGCGTGACAGCCCGCGGTGAAGGAGATGGGAGCGGGGATGTCCCTCCGGTCCCCGCTTCCCCCTGTCACCGCGTGACAGCCCGCGGTGAAGGAGATGGGAGCGGGGATGTCCCTCCAGTCCCCGCTTCCCCCTGTCACCGCGTGACAGCCTGCGGTGAAGGAGATGGGAGCGGGGATGTCCCTCCAGTCCCCGCTTCCCCCTGTCACCGCGTGACAGCCTGCGGTGAAGGAGATGGGAGCGGGGATGTCCCTCCAGTCCCCGCTTCCCCCTGTCACCGCGTGACAGCCCGCGGTGAAGGAGATGGGAGCGGGGATGTCCCTCCGGTCCCCGCTTCCCCCTGTCACCGCGTGACAGCCCGCGGTGAAGGAGATGGGAGCGGGGATGTCCCTCCGGTCCCCGCTTCCCCCTGTCACCGCGTGACAGGCCGCGGTGAAGGAGATGGGAGCGGGGATGTCCCTCCGGTTCCCGCTTCCCCCTGTCGCCGCGGGACAGGAGATGGGAGGGGGGATGCCCCTCAGGTCCCGGCTTCAACCTGTCACCGCGGGACAGGCCGCGGGACAGGAGATGGGAGGGGGGATGCCCCTCCGGTCCCGGCTTCAACCTGTCACCGCGGGACAGGAGATGGGAGGGGGGATGCCCCTCCGGTCCCGGCTTCCCCGTCACCGCGGGACAGGAGATGGGAGGGGGGATGCCCCTCCGGTCCCGGCTTCCCCGTCACCGCGTGACAGGAGATGGGAGATGGGAGGGGGGATGCCCCTCCGGTCCGGGCTTCACCTTCTCCCCACCGTTGTCCCCGCTGCCTGCGCAGG
>NC_134491.1:40413048-40525548 GCF_040206685.1 Ascaphus truei
TGGGTCTTAAAGGTGGATAGAGAGGGTGCTAGTCGGGTACTGAGGGGAAGGGCATTCCAGAGGTGTGGGGCAGAAAGTGATAAAGGTTTAAGGCGGGTGAGGGCTTTAGATACAAAGGGGGTAGAGAGAAGACATCCTTGAGAGGAACGCAAGAGTCGGGATGGTGCATTGCGAGACATTAGGGCTGAGATGTAAGGAGGGGCAGAAGAGTGTAAAGCTTTAAAAGTGAGGAGGAGAATTGAGTGCGAGATGAGGGATTTGATAGAAATCCAGGAGAGGGATTTCAGGAGGGGAGACGCTGAGACAGATTTAGAAAAGAGTAGAGTGATTCTGGCAGCAGCGTTAAGGATAGATTGTAGGGGAGACAGGTGAGAGGCAGGAAGGCCGGATAGCAGGAGATTACAGTAATCGAGACGGGAGAGAATGAGGGCCTGAGTCAGAATTTTAGCAGTTGAGCAACAGAGGAAATGGCGTATCTTTGTAATATTGCGGAGGAAAAAGCTACAGGTTTTAGATACGTTTTAAATGTGAAAGGAGAATGTGAGAGAGGAGTCGAGTGTGACCCCTAGGCTTGCTTTGGCTACTGGGTGAATGATGGTACTTCCAACAGTAATGTGGAAGGAGGTAGTAGGGCCAGGTTTGGGAGGAAGTATGAGGAGCTCTGTTTTTGCCATGTTAAGTTTAAGGCGACGGAGGGCCATCCAAGTTGATATCGCAGAGAGACATTCAGAAACTTTGCTCTGTACAGCAGGTGTAAGGTCAGGTGTTGTAAAGTAAATTTGTGTGTCGTCAGCATAGAGGTGATATTTAAATCCAAGAGATGTTTTTAGGTCACCAAGAGAAAGTGTGGACAGAGGAATGAGAAGCGGTCCCAGGACAGAGCCCTGGGGTACCCCCACAGAGAGATCAATAGAGGAGGAGGTGTTAGCCAGGACAGAGCTGCTTGAGCACCAGTACATCGGCTGTTACTCTATCCTTGCCTAAGCTGCATGATATGAAGCAAGACCCTTGATGAAATCATCTCTCCAAAGTTCCTGGTCGCAGTGAGCGGTAACAGCTACATTGTAGCTCTCTGTGCCTGTTTACCTTTTATCTGATGTACGCAGAACCTTGAATTCCTTATTTTAAACACTGTTTTTTATTAAATCACGATGAGCGTTGTGCGCTGTGTTTTGTTTTTTCCGAATACCACAATGTCTTTAAAATTGAGCTTGTGTCTCGATACACTAAGCTCACGTGGTGTGGGGTAATGACGTCATGCGTCGTAGCGTGCCATCCTTACGCGTTTCGTTACATGCATAACTTTGTCAGAGTGTCAGGCACAGTGAGGGCAGAGGTCTCTTATAGCCCTCAGAAAGAGCTAACCATGCTGCTATTGGCTAACATCGTAGAACCAACAGGAAGTGTACACATTACAAGGCTAATATGCTAACGGATTCCAAGTGAAGTGAAAAAACGGAATAATAATAGATAAGATCACTAGCACTCTAATAAAGCAGGCTGCCAGTACCCAAAATGGCCACAGAGAGCAGAAAGGGCAGGAGAGACAGAAAACCTGGACCGAAGTAAAAACCAGGCACGGATCAAGCAGAATCCTTACATTTTGTACTCCAGATTCCTGTGTGGTATTTGTATTGTGTCCGCTGTGTGGAGCATTGCGCAGGTTTTGCATCTTGCGTCCTGGCATGGTCTTGTCCCGCATTCAGTTGTACTGTTGAATACTTTACACCTCACCATAATTTTCTTGAGATTATGAGGTTATCTGTATGATAATAAGGGTGTTTCAGGGACCTGTTGCAGTCTTGTATCTTCCTGGAGGATGGGTTGTAGTTCCCTGGCGATCTTGCGTAGGACTTCTAGGTGTGGGTTATATGTGACCACCAAAGGTACCCTGTTGATTGTCTCTTTCTGTCTATATTCAAGGAGATCACTTCTTGGTATTCTGGTGGCTTTGTGGATTTGCTGGTCTACAATTCTGTGGTTATATCCACGGTTTATGAAGTCCGATCTCAAGGCTGTAATCCGCTGGCCTCTGTCGGCTGTGTCGGAGCATATCCGGTTGTATGATATGGCTTGGCTGTATCTGGTTGCATGCTTAATGTGTGTTGGGTGGAAGCTGTTGTCCCTCAAATAGCTGGCTCTGTCTGTAGGTTTGCGGTATACAGAAGTCTGCAGTTGGTTGTTCTTTATAGTAATAGTGGTGTCTAGGAAATATACTTCGTCCGGGCAATGGGTGAGTTTGAGGGTCGAGTGGAACAAATTGAAGTTCTCATGGAACTGTAGGAGGTCCTGTTCACAAGAGGTCCAAATCAGGAGGATGTGTATATATATATATATATATATATATATATATATATATATATATATATATCCAACTC
The DNA here is from genome assembly GCF_040206685.1 of Ascaphus truei. Taxonomy (NCBI): domain Eukaryota; kingdom Metazoa; phylum Chordata; class Amphibia; order Anura; family Ascaphidae; genus Ascaphus; species Ascaphus truei. The sequence goes on from NC_134491.1 coordinate 40,415,427, forward strand.
GATGTAAACTCGTTTAGAGCCGGGCAGGGAGGGTTACAACTAAATAGATTTTTTTAATGATTTGATGTATTTAATAGGGTTTCCATTAGAACAGGGCCATGAGTTTTGGATGTAAAGCACAAGAGTGAAGTTTCACTGTATTATTCCCATTTAAGTAAAAACAGGCAAGGTTTCTCACAATGATGTAAAGAACACTTTGGCTTCTCACTGTTTAAGATAAACCCTTAATGGTTTCAAATACCAAAATTATTCTAGGAGATTTAATTCCTGCATTGTTCACTCAGGCTTTAATTCATTTTATTTGGTAACTAATTAATTAAAAACAATATTATAATAAGAGCCCTTATGAAGTCTGCAGGGACATCTTTAACCTCTTGTGTGTTGCAAGAATCTGCTACAATATTAATTTGCATACCTAATCATTAATTAATGTTCTAGTAAAGAGACAGCCCTTACTCACATACAAACCCCTCTTATTGCACAAATGTTTGGAGTTACTAAGAAGTTTCATTTTCTTCCATATCAGGGGTTACTTTGGTAACCACCAACTTTCTCCCTCATTTGCTCCTAGTTCATTAACCGCCCAGTTAAGGACTAACGCTTGGTCTGTACATCGATTGATGCAAAATGTGATCCATGGCGATATAATGCGACTCCTTCCTGATTCCCTCTGTTAGCTAATTCCCTATACGCACGTTAACGCGAACAGGGCCAAATACAGGCCAAGGCGCTGTATATGCATACACACACACATATATATATATATATATATATATATATATATATATATATATATATGTATGTAGCCGTGCCAGTCTTGGCTACTTGTCTGCCCAGCCTGCCATGTCAGTCTTATTAAGTCCAAAGCATTGTCAGCATCCTGGGGTTTTTTCCACCTTCAGGCAGCCTCTCTGAGTGACATGGATGGAGGTGGAACTGGGTCTGTGTACAGCCAATCCAGGTGCAAACCTTGTGCCCTCCCCCTCTGTGCTAGAAAGGAAGCCATTCCAAATTATAGTGAATAATAGTCTCTCCCTCAAGGGATTGAGATGGGCCCCCAGCCCCTCGGGGGGCTGAATAGAAATACCACACAGGCTGGAGAGGCCTCAATTATGATATAGAGCCCAGGTACATCCAGAAGCTTGGGATCTGACCCCAGTGACTACATCGCTGTAATATCATCTGCAGTGGGTGAATAAAGAAGACCCTGTTTTATATACCCCTGCCTAAGTCTACAATCTATTGGGTGGGGGTATGCACAATGTGTTTCACAGAGGGGACTGCGTCCAGCTAAGCTGGAGCCTGCTGTGAATGGAGGTGCTTGCACCTGAGAAGAACACAGCCTGATGACAACCAAAAGAGCCTGACCTGTTCCCCACAACATCGCGGAAGCTCAACATCTCCTGGAACCTAACAGGTACTAAGCACTACACCACCGGTAGCAATGGCTAAATCTCCCAGGGGTGCTGAGCAGCGCTATATATATATATATATATATATATATATATATATATATATATATACACAATATACACACTATATATATATATATAGTGCAGAATAAATGAGTTTTTCAGAATACAGAGTACAGTACTGACTAACGTCTTCAAAGGAGTAGCTCTTCCTACTATTTTTTATCTTTTTAGCCCCCATTGTTTTATAGGGGGGATAGAAGGGGTCCCCTTGAACCAAATACCACTAGATGCAGCTCAGAGGACTCCTTGGTACCCAGAATACGTAGCAGTGAAGTTACAGAATGTAAATATCCCTCAGGGGAAACAAAATGGCTGCCAAATTGCAGGCCCATAGGAAGCTGCAATATCATAGGTTGTGGCTTCCTATTGGAAGACCATTTCAATTCCCTTTAACAATCAGGAAGTAATATTGGTATCTTTACCAGTTAGTATCTCAGGAAGCAGGGGGCCCCCAGAGCTATAAAATAGTATGGTTACTCCCCCTCGGGAGACTCCCACCCCACCCCCCCCCCCAACCCTCGTTCAAATCCTGTGTAGCCGTTTGTAATTTTGGGGTTACATGCCTCTCTCCTCCTGTGCAATAATCCCTGTTAAAAGGGCAGGTTTGCCAGGAGTAATCATGAGGTTTGCCCTCATCTCCTGTGATGTGTATTGTGTAGTGAAGGAAGTGACATCATGCTCTGTGTCCAATTACAGTGACACAGGGGTGGTGCCTACTGGAGCTATATAGTATGCAACACTGCCTGAATTTAGTGTATGTGAGTGTCTCATCCCACCTGAATGAGACTGTCTGACCCAACGCACTGCCAGGGCTCTGGCAAGGATTGTGGCCCTCCCCTAGGGGAGAGGTGGGCAGACTATTCCCCTTACTCTATTAGAGAGTAAGGGAAGAGCAAGGACAGCTTTTAGGGCCCTGACTAGGAGTGGTGTCCAGGGACTTCCTTGAGGTGGGCAACCTTTATGATGAGCGGCTAGAGACCGGCCGCAATGATGGGCAGTCTGCTACTAATGATGTTAATAGAATGTCCAACATGAAAGAACCTTCTTGCCTGAGAGTGGAGTCATTCATGGAGAAGCTGCACCCAGAGGTTCTCTTTCAGAGACTCCTCCCTGCTGTAGTGGGGACCTGGAAGAGATGGAGGCGCTGTACCAGAAGTGAGTAGTTCTCAGCATTACCTCATGAGCCAGTCCTGATGTATTTCCTCATATCACCGTGGAAGACTCAGGAGTTCTGTAAGCCAGCAGGTGCGCCACACTACATTACATGTAACAGGGGGCAGTTTCCTCACTTAAGGGGCCAATGGGAGATTGGGGGTGGGGGGGAACACCGTTACACCTGTAAAAAGAAAGGTTAGTTAGGGTGGATTGCTCCTTTAAAGTCAAAGCGTTGCTTAGAAATATACTGCAGGGGTTACACACTGCTGCACGAGAGACGTGAAAAAGTGTGTCGCACACACGACACCCGTACATTTCAAGAGCTTCTAAAAAAACATTTTCCTTGATCTGAGCTTCTGTGAAGATGGACTGACACTGACACTGCTCTTCCTGCCAAATAACAATATCCACACCTGCCTCTACCCAGGAACATACAGCAATTAAACAATACCGTTTATCTCTGTGGGCTTTCCTGCTCAGTCCTCTTCAGAACGCGGAGTATCTCATATTCTGTGATCGCTTGCACACGTTCTGCTCCCCTCCCGCTCTTCCGGCTGCAAAACGCAACCTACATTGCTAAAGATTTCTTTCATTTCAGAATAGGTTTGATTAAACTTTAAAAATCAATGGTATGCTTTATTTGCTCAGTCCCTAATACCTGCTTAAAAAAAACATACATTTTTGTTCGTGTAGAAAAAAATTGTGATTTGTATCTTTTTTTTTTGTGGTTATATAAATTAAACATTTCAATACTTTGTTAAAAAAAAAATATATATATATATATATATATATATATGCGGCTATTTTTGGAATGCTATAGCATAGCACTGTGTTTTTCAACGGGGTTCCTAGGAGCCATTGGCTGCCGCGGGCATCTCTAAAGGGTTCCCTGCAATTTCCAGGTCATTTGAAAATGTTGGGAAAAGGGAGACCAAAAGCGCCCCAGCACAAACGGAGCAGGAAGGACCCAAAACGAAAAATAATTAAAAGGGCACTTTAATGTGACAAAAGACCCATTCCACATTTGAAAATGTTACCACATTCAGAAGAATTTACAATGCATCTGATCCCAGATGCGCTATTAGAGAGGGTTGGGGATCCTTACAATGCGTCTGATCTCAGACGCGCTATTAGAGAGGGTTGGGGTTCCTTACAATGCATCTGATCTCAGACGCGCTATTAGAGAGGGTTGGGGTTCCTTACAATGCATCTGATCTCAGATGCGCTATTAGAGAGGGTTGGGGATCCTTACAATGCATCTGATCCCAGGCGCAGTATTAGAGAGGGTTGGGGATCCTTACAATGCGTCTGATCTCAGACGCGCTATTAGATAAGGTTGGGGATCCTTACAATGCATCTGATCTCAGAAGCGCTATTAGAGAGGGTTGGGGTTCCTTACAATGCATCTGATCTCAGACTCGCTATTAGAGAGGGTTGGTGTTCCTTACAATGCATCTGATCCCAGACGCGCTATTAGAGAGGGTTGGGGATCCTTACAATGCGTCTGATCTCAGACGCGCTATTAGAGAGGATTGGGGTTCCTTTCAATGCATCTGATCTCAGAAACACTACTAGAGAGGGTTGGGGTTCCTTACAATACATCTGATCTCAGACGCGCTATTAGATAAGGTTGGGGATCCTTACAATGCATCTGATCTCAGACGCGCTATTAGAGAGGGTTGGGGTTCCTAACAATGCATCTGATCTCAGAAACACTATTAGAGAGGGTTGGGGTTCCTAACAATGCATCTGATCTCAGAAACACTATTAGAGAGGGTTGGGTTTCCTTACAATGCATCTGATCTCAGACGCGCTATTAGAGAGAGTTGGGGTTCCTCAGAATTTCACAATATAAATATAGGGTTCCTTAACCCCAAAAAAGTTTAAAAACACTGGCATAGCACATCTTTTTGAAGTTGCACCATAAATGTGAATTTTATGATTTTTTTAAGAGGAATGTAAAAACAAATGAGAATATTATTCAATTTCTTCTGTTTTCCCCCTAACTTCTTTCTGGATGCTACTGTTTAGAATAAAAACATAAATAAAATCAACAAGTGCTGAAAATGGTATTTTATATTCATCCCACATCCACATATACATTTTAGTAAACCTTTATAGATGATAGAACACAAAGTTAATACGTTCATACACCACACAGTAAAGCACGATAATAACACTGTCAGAATAAGAGCTTTGCCACTTGCTATTGCTGTACGTTTGAAGATCTCTGATAAAAAAAAAAGAGAGAGAGAAAAGAAAATATCTTTGCATTTCCCATTGGAAATCCCACAATACACGCACTCATTGCCCATGCTGTGCACTCTTGATAAACCTGGCGTAGTACGCAGTGCCGTCTTAACGCATGGGCACGCTGGGCAGTTGCCCGGGGGCCCCACGAGCATAGGGGCCCCATGCTAATCTATGCACACACCAGAATTTAACACTAATTTTCCGATGACCCGCCTCAACATTCAAATCTCCCGCTAACTCCCTGCCAGCGTATGCGTCACAGCGCTTTGCGCGCCCACACACACACAGCCACTGGGGCCTGCCCCATAGAGGGCTGTGCTGTGTGGCGCTCACGCCACAGCACGCGCCACTGGGGACCTGGCCTAAGGATCAATGTTGACAGAATAAAAGGGTATACATTGTTTGCCATGTAGGTATAACAAGTTATGTCCCATCATACCTTGCTTTCCCCACATAGTATATCTGCTATGTAAGTCCTGTTAAGTTCCAGGCAGTAGCAGGTTAATCTATGGGCCAGTGACCCCCCTTCTGCTTCCCCTTGAAAGTGAAGGAAGAGAGGTGGTGACTCATGGCCTGTGTACAGTCCATTAGAGGTGGGTACAGTCCATGAGCCCGCCACTGACAGAGTTTTCCAAGGAGGAGTGTCAAAGTTAGAGGAGTCTGCCTCTGCTCCCCAAGGAGAGAGGAAGGGCAGTACTGTAAGTCTCTCCCATCGCGAGGATGAGCAAGCCCACTCTAGGTCCAAGAGGCCTAGAGAACATCAAGACCCAAGGCCCTACACTACCGGGCAGCACCATCTAGAAGTCCTGGGACAGAGAGACCCTGCTGCTAGGAAGAACTGCTGCAAGTATACATTACAATAAATCCTGTTCAACTATACTTCTGCCTGGTGTCAGTTCCTGGGCAGGAAGGGTAACTAGTGCAGTGATGTGGGCTGACACCCATACACCCTGGGTTCCATCACAGCTGGAGGCGCTGAAACACCAAGAGAGGAAGAACACAGAGATCCATCTGAAGCCTGTCCTGTCTCATTACCATCTAAGCATGCGACTCAGTACTCCTGCAGCCTACAGGTATAGCACCACACCTGGTAATGCGTGTAGATCCCAAGTACTGGTCCCTATATGAGATTGGAGGGGGGGGGGGAAACAGTGTTACAAATGGAGGCGCTGCTGAGATAGTTCAGGGCAGGCTTTTAAAAGCAGCAAGGCAGCAATGCAGCAAACATTAGCAAATGCAGAAGGGGCCAGGGACCCTTGGGCATCCATAGTTACTAGGGTTCCCAAGAGGGCTGCGTGTCTTGGGAGAGTATACCCTGAATAGGGCCAGTGGTAAACCCAATTGTGGTGAAAAGCCTCTTGGCATCTAGCACACAGAGTGTGCGGGGAAAGGAGGAATCTTCCGTGGGTTAGCCTCGTGAAAGATACGTAAATCCCAGATCCTTTCTTTTACTGGACGGTGTTGGGGTGCCCCCTTGGTGACGTTTAGCATCAAGGTACGTGTAGACCCTTCACCTATTATATTCTATATTGGGGGCTCCCAACAGGGTTGCGTGTCCTAGGATCATGTACCCCAATTGGTGCGAGGTGCCATTAAAGGGATCCCCTGTTGCAGTAATTGCCGAGATCAGCGCCCCGATAGCATCCTGACCCTCCAGGGGGTAAAACAGGACATATTAAAAATAAATAGCACTTGTGCTGCGGTACAGTGTGCAGTGGGAGAGTTGCGTCGGCTAGTATGGCCGAACGTAAGCGTGACCCCCACGTTCCATGCTATGTTCTGTATTGGGGGCTCCCAGAAAGGACAATGGTCCTGGGAGCGTGTTCTGTACCCCAATTTGCCACAGTTAAAAAGGGACAGGCTCTGTATTATATGGCAGGGATCCTGTGCACCTTATGTGCGAGCTAAAATGGCTGCCACAGCATGGTGGTGTGCTCTTAAGACATCCAAAATGGCGCTCCCATTAAAGCAGGAGACCACATGGGCTTGCAACTGCAAAAGTTGCAAAGTCCAGTGCATCTTTTCGGCGCCAAAGCCTGGCTCCGCCCCTCACTGTGACTAGTCTAGTCAGAGCAGGTTCCACTTTGTCTCCACCCCTGCCTCTAATTCCACCCAGGGGAGGAGCTAACAGCGAGTCCTCAGCCAATCACAGAGAAGTTAGTGCTGGGAGGAGTTAGCCATGCCTCTGAAGGCTCATTCTATTGTGAGCTAGCAAAGATAGAGGCGCTGCCTACTATTGTGAGGTTTCACTTTAACCATGGCTGCCCCTACTGATATTCAAGATCTGGAAGTATCCAACCTCTCCCTCCCAGGTGGCTACCTGATTGTGAGGGTTGGGGAGCAGATTCACCTGCGCTGCATGTGTGCGCACTGCCATCTACCTGGTGGCCCTGTCGGCCTAGATGCGCGGTGCCAGCACTGTGGTACCTACTACCTGCGGCATGCCAGCCCAGTGCCTGCGGAGGTATGCGTACCTGTGTCAAGAGCCGTTACCCCGATGGGAGCAGTCTCGTTCCTGTTTCCCACTATCACGGATGCTACGGGCCTGTGTGCCCTTATTAATGTGGCCGGAGGCTCCGCTGGTCCGGTGCCACGTTCCTGTACCACAGCTACCTCAGCGGCTGATGTGGACCCTGCTGTGGGCCCGTGTGCCCTACAACGGCCGGTCCAGCCTACCACGACGGTACAGTCGGTCCCAGGGTGAGTTGACTGCCCCAGGGGTGTTGGGTGTGAGTCTCCAGGTGACCGCGGAGCATGGTGGCTCCATAAGTATGATTGCCCGGGCGATTGGCTCTCCCCGTCATCGCATCCTGGCAGAGGTGTCCCCCCTTGATGTCCCTCCAAAATGTCTCCCCCCTTGATGAAGATATCTACTCAACTGAGACAGTCTCTGTAAAGCGCTGCGTACAACTAGCAGCGCTATACAAGAACATGCAAAAAAAAAGTATAGCACCACACACCTGGTAATGCGTGTAGATCCCCAGTACTGGTCACAATATAAGATTGGGGGGGAGGGGGAACAGTGTACAGTACATAGATAAAAAGAGAGCTGATGGAAGCCCAGGTTCCTGCAGAAGTAATAACGTAGAACTAGCTGCAGATGTTCTATGTCTTTATTTTAGCAAGCAGTAGTAACACCTTCTCTATCGTGTGCTGCACCTGTTTCGGAAGTCAGAATATTATTTACCCTTTCACTGCCAGGGTGCTCAGCAATGCATTGCCTGCAAATGGAGGCTTAAAAGCCAATTTCTGAAAAGCAATACACAAAGAAAGTCTACTAACTATGTAACGCACTGGACTTTCCTTAGGGAGTAGTTAGCATCTGCATCCGTAAGTCAGACTGAGGTTTGAAATAGTTACGTATGACAAAATTAACAATTATCAAGACACCTGAACACTATTTTACATTCATGTTTCTTCACATTAGAAGTGCAGGAAGTATTTTACCCAAGGGTACGTGGCCAGTATTAAACAGTAATTGCAGACCATTTAAAAACGTATTTTTAAACTAAAACAATTATATGAAGCCAGATCTTTATATGAATTTATTTATATTGTATATCTTTATATGCATTTATATCGTATATCTTTATATTCTGTGCTTAGTCCACTCCTGACTATACGGTAAATGTAGCACTACTGTATGTTACTAAATGTCACCTGGTGGTGACACAGAGAATTGCATAGGTCATCATTACCGTTAAAAGAACATAATGTTGGTACATTTTAGTGTACACTTCAGTTATTTCTGCTTCATAGACCTTTAGCACAATGCACTAAGCAGGTTATCTGGACAAAGCACTCATATGCAAGTCATAGCTATGTAAAGGAAAAATCTAATAAGGTACAATACAAGAAATAGGAGACGCCTGCATTCCCACCCAGGCAGGAACACAACAAGCATAGGGCATTTTCCCAATTGCTGCAGACACTTCAAGGAGAGAGGGAGAGAGAACTGGGGGTATGTGGAACTGGTGGCATGGGGAACTGGGGGTATGTGGAACTGGTGGCATGGGGAACTAGTGGCATGCACTATTCTGCCCCTCCTTACATCTCAGCCCTAATTTCTCGTTATGCACCATCCCGACTCTTGCGTTCTTCTCAAGGATGTCTTCTCTCTACCCCCTTTGTATCTAAAGCCCTCTCCCACCTTAAACCTTTCTCACTGCCTGCCCCACACCTCTGGAATGCCCTTCCCCTCAGTACCCGACTAGCACCCTCTCTATCCACCTTTAAGACCCACCTTAAGACACACTTGCTTAAAGAAGCATATGAGTACCACTGTGGCTAATACTATACACATGATACATCAAGCATGGAGAACTGTTGGCATGGAGAACTGGTGGTATGGAGAACCGGTGGCATGAAGAACTGGTGGCATGGAGTACTGGTGTCATGGAGAACTGGAGGCATGGAGAACTGGTGGCATGGTGAACTGGTGGCATGGTGAACTGGTGGCATGGGGAACTGGTGGCATGGGGAACTGGTGGCATGGTGAACTGGTGGCATGGGGAACTGGTGGCATGGGGAACTGGTGGCATGGGGAACTGGTGGCACGGGGGAACTGGTGGCACGGGGGAACTGGTGGCATGGAGAACTGGAGGCATGGAGAACTGGTGGCATGGGGAACTGGTGGCATGGGGAACTGGTGGCATGGGGAACTGGAGGCATGGAGAACTGGAGGCATGGAGAACTGGTGGCATGAGGAACTGGAGGCATGGGGAACTGGAGGCATGGAGAACTGGTGGCACGGGGGAACTGGTGGCATGGGGAACTTGAGGCATGGGGAACTTGAGCCATGGAGAACTGGAGGCATGGAGAACTGGTAGCATTGAGAACTGGAGGCATGGATGTTACGCCAGTGCTGCCCGCAGACCAGACCCGTCCCCTGAGCTGAAGGGGGAAGTGGTAATACACGCACCCGCAGCAAAGGGAGCGTGTCCGGAGTGTGGTATGAAGCGTTGCCAGGCCAGGTGTAGTAAGGTAGACAATACTTGCCGGTACCGGTTGTAGAGATAAAGTGAAGGATGCCTCGCCGAAGTCAGGGAGTGGAGAGTGGAGATAGGTCGTTGTCCAAGCCGTGTTCAAGGGGTTACCAGAGTGAGCGTTGTCCAAGGAGTGCCGAGATCGAGAGCCAGAGGGGGTAGTCGTACAAGCTGCGTCAGAACCTGTGAAAACACTGAGAGAATCCAGAAGTACTTCCATACAGAGACTATGTCGAGCAAAGACTGAGAGCAGAGAGGAGCTAGATAAAGCAGGAAGGTCCAATTAGGAACTGAGGCGGGACAGGAAGAGCTACAGGGAGACACTGCAGATTGGTGCAGGCATAACAGGCCAGGTGAGTCTTGTTGGTAACCTGAGTATGCCCGTGCAGTGTGCGGGGGCGGAGCCTGAGGTCCGGGGGACAGGAAGAAGAGTGTGCAGACTGAGCGTGCTCCGTAACTCGTGTACGCGCGTGAACCGAGCCAGTGGATGGTGCAGGTGTGCGTGCAGGTATGCGTTCAGGTGGGCGTGAGCGCGCCCAGCGCTGAGCAGAGGAATCGCCGAGTGGAGTGAACCCGCGACGGCGGCAGGGGCGAGGAGCCATGGTGGCCGGTAAGGCAGGTTTGTTTTGTGTGTCCAGGGACTCCCTGCGGGAAGGGGGTGCTTTGTGTGGGGAGCGTGGAGAACGCCGATTCCTGACAATGGAGAACTGGAGGCATGGGGAACTGGTGGCAGGGATGGGGAACTTAGTGAGAGATGTGTGTCCTATCCTCTCCCCTCAGAGGGAGTGGAATGTATCCTGAGCTGGACCAGTGACCTGGTTCCAGGCCTTCCCTTCCGCAGGGGTGTGTAAGCTGATACTCCATGAGGGAGTATGGGAGCTAAGGAGCGACTCCTGGGGCCTCAAGCTCCAGGGATAGAGCAGAACAGAGTGTGCTGGTGTATGCTGTATGATTTCAGTGTACTATGCTGTGAAAAATAAAGACCTAGTTATGTTTTTACTCCTGCCTCAGACTGCAGTATATAAGGGGGAGGGAAGAGGTTTCCTGCAGGGACTGCACCTGTCTATGATGGGTCCTGCTGGAATGGAGGCGCTATACCACAGATCTGAAAGCCAGTCCTGTCTATCCCCACTAACACCGGCGTACACTCAGTATCCTGTAAACCTAAGAGGTGAGCAGCACTACACCGGTAACCAGAACCGGATCTCCCTTAGGGTGGGGGAGGGGGGTTAAACTTGAATGCATATGTAGCCCTGTTTCCCCCACCCCTAAGTGAGATCAGGGGGGTGGCTGTAAATAGCTACTGGTGCTGCCCTTAACCTGTTGGCTCGCAGGAGCCTAAGCCTCCGCCGCTGGGAACCTGGGGTGAATTACTCTTACTACTTACTATATGATGCAGCGCCTCCACCTGTGAGGGATCCCAGCAGAGTGGAAGCAGCCCCTCACAGGACACAATCACATTACTCACACAATGATGTAAAATAGCAAGGGTCTTTATTGAAACAATATGAATACTCTTATCACTCTATAAACTCCATAACTATTAACACAACTGCCCACACACCTCGCAGGGCTGAAACCCCACATCATGGGCCCCACACCATGTCCACAGCACCCCAAAGTCCCACACCCAACCTGCCTGGTGTGTGAGACAGTGCTGCCCACAATGTGTATGTACTTGTGCATTTATTTACGATACCTGCCCAGTGCGCCAGCACCTGGGCCCGCTGATATCTTGGCAAAGAATCCACCGATCTCCTCAGCGACGTGACCTCCACACGAGAGCTGTGCGTTGGGGGAATCCAACTCTGCAGCAATCTCTATCTTCTTAGGGGGTCTGGTCTCAGACCACAACCATCAGGGCCGCGCAGCACTGCAGCTGTGTCCCTAAACTTAACTCTCTGCTAAAGGGCAAAGTCCCTAACTGCAGGGGCCTTCCCTACAGCAGCCACAAACTCAAACTATGTCTCAGGGCCTAGCTGGGGCCTAGGGGAATTCTGGCCTAGTGCAGGGGCCACTTGCTCCCTGCACCTACACACCCTCCCCTATCTGTCTCCCCGCTCCTACTCACTCTTCCTGTGCAGAGCACAACAATGTATATCTCCTTCAGGAAAAACTGTCTGTTCCATTGGCTCCCTGGCGTTACCTGGGATCCAGCCCCTGGGGCTGCTGGGTGTTGTAGTCTTCCATCGCCCTCTTTAGCATTGGGGCCACGTGCTCGATCTCCACTGCGCATGCGCGAACTTGTAATGGCCGCCGCTACTCTCAACTGAGCATGCGCAACTGTGGGCAGTCCCGGCACTCCTGAAATGGCTGTCGCGTGCATTGTGCGCATGCGTGAGCCTAACGCCAACCCTAACATGGCCACCGAGTCGCTTCAGCGCATGTGCGAGCCTCCACGCATGCACAGACACGAAAAACATGGCGGCGCCCTGTAACTGATGTCGCCGGGAGCCCCCGGCGACGGGATCCCCCCTGCAGCTGCCCTCACGCTGTCGGAGGTAAGGAAGGGAGGAACAGAGGTCCAGGGAGCCAGAGGGGACCTGGCTACACATACATTAGCCACCAAGTAGAAAATTAATTTTTTTGCTGGTACAACAGCATTCACTTCAATGGCAATTGCCTGAGTACAACGGATTTTGCAGCGTAATAAATGTTTACCTCAACGTTGTGAATGTATTGCATTTTTAACCAGAAATTGTATTATGCAATATTGACTTCACATTATTTAGTACAATATGTCTTCAACAAAATACATCATCATGGAAACCCAAAACATACAACGTATTGTCACAACTTGTCTTATGCTACAACCTGGCGCTGACAGGATACCTTAAGTACACACTATGCAGTCCCCGAGAATGGGGACGGTGTGAGCAGCGGAGATGGCTGTTTAATATTTTGAGAGAAGAATATTCATGTCACTCTAAATTTCGTTGACTTCTACTCTTGGATCCCTGCCACACAGGGACAGTAATTTGTTACCAAGGAAACTAAGTCGAATCATTTACAATATAAATATGTTTGCTATTGGAAGGGAGAATGCCAAACACTGCCATTCCTTCCTTCTTTCGTCTGAAAAGGGCCTCCTCACAAGTATAAAACGTCTCTATAAAGCCCAGCACAGGTGGTCTCTGCCATTAATAAAGTATTTATTCAAACAACCCCAACACTAGGGCTGCAAATGGGGAGGGGTTGTGCGGGGGGGTGCAGTGGGATGTGTGGAGATGCAGGGGGATGTGTGGTGATGCGGTGGGTGCATGGGATGTGTGGTGATGCGGGGGGATGTGTGGAGATGTGGGGGGATGTGTAGAGATGTGGGCGGATGTGTGGTGATGCGGGGGATGTGTGGAGATGCAGGGATGTGTAGAGATGCGGGGGGATGTGTGGAGATGTGGGGGGATGTGTGGTGATGCGGGGGATGTGTGGAGATGCAGGGAGGTGTAGAGATGTGGGGGGATGTGTGGTGATGCGGGGGATGTGTGGAGATGCAGGGAGGTGTAGAGATGCGGGGGGATGTGTGGAGATGTGGGGGGATGTGTGGAGATGGGGGGGGATGTGTGGAGATGTGGGATGATACGGGGGGATGTGTGGAGATGTGGGGGGATGTGTGGAGATGTGGGATGATACGGGGGGATGTGTGGAGATGTGGGGGGATGTGTGGAGATGTGGGGGGATGTGTGGAGATGTGGGATGATACGGGGGGATGTGTGGAGATGCGGGGGGATGTGAAGAGATGCGGGGGGATGTGTGGAGATGCAGGGGGATGTGTGCAGATGTGGGGGGATGTGTGGAGGGGAGGTGGGGGATGCGTGGAGATTCAGGGAGATGCTGAGGGATGCAGAGAGATGCGGGGGAATGGCACCCCCCTTCTTCCAGAGATCAAAAAACTATATTGTAGATGAAATAAGAAAATTGGCGAATTCAAATCATATATGTACCTTTTTTCTTTTTTGATATATTTATTTGTATTTTAATTAATATAATCCTGCTAGCACCACCTACCGACCAAGTAATGAACTATTTTCCATACAGATGTAGCCAACTTTACTCTTTCCAGTACCGCAGCTGCTTTCCGTGAGGTAACCGTACCCCATCCGCAGGCAGCGGCGGCCGGGACAGGAAGCGTGGCTACATCTGAGATTATCATCACAGCAGGTTCCTGCTTTGAATGGGAACCCCCTGCTGTGATAATCACTTGCTGAGCTAACCTCAGGCTCCTTTCATCAGCACTGCCCAGGCCCCGTCTGAAATTGTAACCAGCAAGGTCTTCTGGGATTTGTAGTCAGCTCAGTGATGCCAGTGCCCTTACGTGGCAGGTCTAGCCATATAAGGGCACTCTGACATCACTGACCTGCTGCAAGGGTTCATGGGAGTTTTAGTTTCTAGCAGGTAACTAGTAACTAGTGTTGAACTCCCAGGAACCCTTGCAAAGATGTTAGTGACACTTAACTTTTGGTTAATTGAAAATGTACGTTAGTGTTCATTAAGATAACCATCAAAAATGTGTGTTTTAAAATACTTTAAGAAAAAGTGCACCGAACCCGATAATATTAGTGTTAGTGTTGGTGAAAGTGAAAACAGGACAATAAAAAAACTTAAACTATCTGAGAAAGATGACAGGGACGTCTTCGTCCCCAAGCCTCCCAGCCGCCCAAGGCATCGACTTCTAAATCTACAGAACTTCAAGAGAAAGAGTCGTCTATTTGTGAAAATTCCACAAGGGATATTCCAGAATGTTGGACCCTTGAAATATTTTTAACAAAGAAGCAAGAATATCGATGGATTATGCCAAAAAATAGAAAAATAGGATGCAGTGTGTGTAGCAACGTCTCATTTGGGGGCCGAACAAACCTGTGAAATACATATCTCAGGAATGGTGCCATTTTTAAATCCCACAAAGTGGTACTAAAAGCAGCCAACTGAAAGAATTAAGAAAAAACATTTCAAACACAAAAATAGTCAAACTTGCACTCCGTGTAAAAAAAGATCAAAATGCAGCAAATAAACAAATAATAGAACAAACAGTCTATAAATCATTGAAGATACACAAAGAAAAAACATGCAGAATTTTTAGAACCGTTTATAATATTGTCCACAAAGGTAGAACTTTTACAGATATGGAATATTCAAAGGCAAGAAATCAACGGAATTGATTTGAGTGCTTTACATTCCCCAAAATCTGGCGCAGATATTGCAAACCGCAGAAGACAGGAAACGAGCGAAAAATGCGCGAGGCAGGAGTTCCAAATATTAGGAACAAAAAATCTACATTTTCTGTTATGGTCGATAAATCGACTACAATCAAAGGCGACCCCATTCTTGTCATTTGCTTAGGGACCACTGTGTGTGACTCTGATGATACAATTTCTTTTTATTTTGATTTGGCACATTTACAACGTGGTACAAAATAAAAAAAACATTTACAATGCACTTTTAGACCATCTAAAACATTCAGGATTTTTGATATCTGAAAGACATTTCGGATATATGATATTCACTGTACCACAGATCTCTGAAAAATCAGCACAAATTGAAAGCCTGCGCGGACTGTACAATGTCAGTTGCTGAAAATTGGTTACTTCATCTTTTAGGATTGGCAAAACTATTTAGCAATCGTATGATGCTTTATGGGAACATTTCAGCAATGCAAGTTCTGATACTTCTATAGTAAGCACGGAAAAAAACAAATATCAAGGTTTAAAGAGGATTTTAGAATCACCTGCATTCGTTGGTCTGTTGTACTATGTCTTATTGGGGTTTCCTGAGCTTTCTTTGGTATTACAAAGTATAAAATGTACTTTGCATAACGCTCGCTCAGAAATAAGTAGAATGTTAAAGGCTTTAGAATGTCCGGTAAGTTCTACACCAAACCAAAGAAGGGGTTGGAGACATGAAGGTGGCTAATGTTCTACTTCACGTTGGTAAAGTTCCCATCATCAACAGAAATCCATTTTTAAAAAGTTTGATTAACAATCGGAAATGCATTTGTCCTGGAACAGGATTGTTTATTTTCTGTGTATTTTTTCTGCTCTCAGGCTGCCGGCTCTCCCCAGGGAAAGTTACATGTTTTCCTGTGCTGAAGCAGCCAGTGCTGCTGTGAAATCGCAACATAATTGTTACAATATTACTTTTTCCACAAGCCACTAGTTAGTTGCCCTGGCAACCTCGCAATGCCTATAGTTGAGATTGGTTTAGCCCTCTCCCCCTGCCCTTCTCTGGTATGTTATGCCCCTTGGCTTGTTCCTGTCTGGAAAGGAAAGTGTGCTCTCTCTTACCATCAGCAGACACAGTGAGTAGACACATCTTCCACTGCTCCTTAGAAAGGGTTTCCTTTTTACCTTCCCCTGATACCAAAGCCACTAACTCTAGAATAGGATACTTCTCATCACAAGAGACATTTCCTACCACAAACTACATGCAAGTGCTTTTATATTTCTGTTAACCTCACTCAATAAAGTTGATGAAAATAGAAGGACTTTGTGTGCTTTAGAAAGGGGATGAGTTGAGCTACATGGATCTTCTCACAAGCTACAAGTGTGCCCGGATCCAGAATACTATTTACTCCGGCATACAGTAAGTATGCAAAGAAAAGTATGAAACACCAATCAGACAATCTCCATACCTTTGCATTAAAGATTGGCCACAGAATTCGAATTTTAATGACGGGAACAATGAAATAGAAGAATTGGCAGAGAATTTTGGATTGCATGGAAGACATACACTGAGAGCTTTCAGACAATTTAAGGATAGTAAAAGAATTAAGATACACTAGGATCTTTAAAAAAAAATGATTGAAGCCGTTAATTCAATCGTGGTTTCCACTGTAGAGTTTGAGTGGAGTTTCAGTGGAATGAATTTGTCTGTGTCACCACAAGGTGCAAGTCTTAATGTGGAACACCCACGGAACATACTTTTTATGAACTTAGTCGGGCCACCTCTTCCTCTCTTCAATCCAAAAGTTTATGTTAAGTCTCGGCTTCTTCCGGGAAGGCGCCGCGCTGAAGAAACTGCAATGTCGTACAAAAAGAAAAAGTGCGATATGAGGATTCCGAATGTAAAAGTTTGGGGGACATTTTATATTGTATTTCAGTTTCAGTAATATTATTTTTTAAATGTTCTATTGAATTTTTTATACCTCTTTGTAAACTTAAAGTCGTTTGGTTTTGTGCTAAGTAACAGCATATGTTTATTTTTATTTATTATAATTGTTTTTTGTAAGATTGATTTCTTTTGAATGTTTCACATTTGAAATGATATGACAGGTGGAGATCAACCTGAGAGTTTTTATGTGGGGGGGTGGGGGGAAGGGATGGGGGATGGGGGGAGAGACATGGACGGGGGAGGTTAATAATATTGATAGATTTAGCTATACCTCCACATCCCATTCCCAGCAGTGCCCAACACCAACGCAGAACCCTATCTACACACAATGTGGTAGCCTGTTATCATCATGCTCTATTGTTAGAGACTGGCTTAAATAAGCAAACATTTTGGCTGTTATCTTTTTACCTTGTGCTTTAATGGTACCTAAAGTGTCTTAATTATGTGTCTTCACTTTCTTTTCTTTCTTTTTAGAAGAAATATCTTTCCTACTCATTATGGACTTTTTTGGGAGTTGTGGATGTGCATTTCCTCCTTTTTAGGGGTGCATTGTTTGTAGCTTTCTCTAGGTTTAAACTGGGGCAGATAAATAGTTTACCTTTTGATTCACTACGCAGCAAAATCAAAATATACCGTCTAGTTATCCACATTTCATGACTACAAAGAGCTTTCATTGGATTTCAAAGGCAGACGGTGGCATTCCCCTGAGTATTATTACTGCAGTTTACATAGGGTGAAAAATTAACATTATCAAATTCCTGAATATATCTTGCTTAATAAAAAAATCTTTTCTAAAGAATGTCATACAGCCACACAAGCAAGTCTCAGTAAAATGAACCAGCGCATTGCTTTATTTGTTAAAAAAAAAACGGCTTTCCTGGAGTGCAAAATACACAGGGCAACAAGATGTAATAACATATATTAGCAGTCTCGGATATTAATAGCACCAGATGTCACATGATATGACAGTTATTCAAGCAGGCACGGACTGAGGTCTCTCTTTCTCCTGGGAGGCACTGCTCTACCTTACACATACAAAATAAACACAGCCCTCTGGGGTAAAAGGGGCAATAAATGTTACATTTTGATTAAATAATACATATGTGTTCAGAAGCACTTTTTGTAATATGTGATTAAGAAAGATAACTAGACATTCTTACAGCTATAATGATTATAATTACCGCAACACAAGTGTAGACTATGACACAAGAAAGGCCATTATCAACCCTTCATGGCTTATTTTTGGGGTCTCTTTTTGACATGATGGGCAATGCTGATCAAGTACAGGCATACCCCGCATTAATGTACGCATATATACATACCCCGCATTAAGGTACACATATATACATACATACCCCGCATTAAGGTACACATATATACATACATACCCCGCATTAAGGTACACATATATACATACATACCCCGCATTAAGGTACACATATATACATACATACCCCGCATTAAGGTACACATATATACATACATACCCCGCATTAAGGTACACAATGGGACCGGAGCATGTATGTAACACAGGCATACCCCGCATTAAGGTACACAATGGGACCGGAGCATGTATGTAAAGTGAAAATGTACTTAAAGTGAAGCACTACCTTTACCCCACTTATCGATGCATGTACTGTACGGCAATCGTCATATACGTGCATAACTGATGTAAATAACACATGTGTAACAGGCTCTATAGTCTCCCCGCTTGCACACAGCTTCAGTACAGGTAGGGAGTCGGTATTGCTGTTCAGGACGTGATGACAGGCGCATGCGTGAGCTGCCGTTTGCCTATTGGGCGATATGTACTTACTCGCGAGTGTACTTAAAGTGAGTGTACTTAAAGCGGGGTATGCCTGTACTGAGCAAGACTATAGCCATGGTAACAATGTGTCCAACATTAACAATGCATCCGGAAAACAAAGCAGTGCGAACATTGTCCATGTGAATCCCAATGTATCGCCACCGTCATCACAAAAATGTATGTAGGGGAATAAAAATATTATTTTAATTTTGGACAAATTGCCATTCACCTTCATTAGTTATTAAGCACAACAGTACTGGTCCCAGTTTCATCCATGTTCAACTCAGTATGGCCAGTGAAGCCAGTTTTAATACACGTTTTCAACTGCTTCCAAGAAATGCTTGCCTTGATCCCAACCCAGTGGTAGAAACCTCATTCATTTCATGGGTCCGCATAGTCTTGTGGTAACCCTAGGCATGCGTGATCCAAACCTAGGCTTGTGATCCCGGGAGCAGAGAAGTGTTCTCGTGTGTTAACGGAGGAAGGGAGCAGCGCTGATTGAGAAGATCCTAGGGAGCGATTCATGGGAGTACCTTCGGGGGCTACCATCAGGAACGGAGCCCAGCTGGCCTGAAGGGCTAATCCCTATGGAGATGACGTCAGCATGAGAGGGATATTCTAGCAGAGTCCTGGTATACAGCTGCTGCTGAGAGTGCCCGCTGAGAGGCGATACTACACCACTTCCACACCAGTATCATCGAGTGGTAACCAGTGTGATTACACACTCAATGCTTATATAATCATACTTGATGTACGCAGTTTATATATAATTTTATTCAATATACACTTGTATTACCTACTTCACTATTTGCATTGTGCGCTGTTTTTTGTTTCCATTTCTGTAGTGTGTTAGGGGGTGCTGAGCCACCCCCTATTATTATAGCAGCAGACGCCATCTTCACTGATCACACGGTTATGTAATATATTTTATTTTGATTCTCACTGTGGTTTTTTGTGGCCTTGATATTGGGCTCCATAAATTAAAAGGGTATAGGTACTGCACTTTAATACTGACTTTTCTAGAGGTTAAGTAGTTGCGCACGGTTTATTTCTGTTTATCATGGTAACCCTAGGACATGCTTTTAGCCCTCTCCAGTAATGCCTGTGGGACTCACCTTTGCTCCCTTAAAATCCTGCTACATCTGTATCAATTCCTATAAACACCTGGCTCAACGCTTACTGTACCCTACTTTCTGTACCCTCCTTTCTGTACCCTCCATCCTGTACCCTCCTTCCTGTACCCTCCGTCCTGTACCCTCCGTCCTGTACCCTCCTTTCTGTACCCTCCGTCCTGTACCCTCCGTCCTGTACCCTCCTTTCTGTACCCTCTGTCCTGTACCCCCCTTACTGTACCCTCCTTACTGTACCCTCCTTTCTGTACCCTCCTTACTGTACCCTCCTTTCTGTACCCTCCGTCCTGTACCCTCCTTTCTGTACCCTCCATCCTGTACCCTCCGTCCTGTACCCTCCTTACTCTACCCTCCTTACTGTGCCCTCCGTCCTGTACCCTCCTTTCTGTACCCTCCTTACTGTACCCTCCTTTCTGTACCCTCCTTTCTGTACCTTCCTTACTGTACCCTCTGTCCTGTACCCTCCGTCCTGTACCCTCCTTTCTGTACCCTCTGTCCTGTACCCCCCTTACTGTACCCTCCTTACTGTACCCTCCTTACTGTACCCTCCTTACTGTACCCTCCTTTCTGTACCCTCCTTTCTGTACCTTCCGTCCTGTACCCTCCGTCCTGTACCCTCCTTTCTGTACCCTCCATCCTGTACCCTCCGTCCTGTACCCTCCTTACTGTACCCTCCTTACTGTGCCCTCCGTCCTGTACCCTCCTTACCGTACCCTCCTTACCGTACCCTCCTTACCGTACCGTCCGTCCTGTACCCTCCGTCCTGTACCCTCCGTCCTGTACCCTCCTTACCGTACCCTCCGTCCTGTACCCTCCGTCCTGTACCCTCCTTACTGTACCCTCCTTACCGTACCCTCCGTCCTGTACCCTCCGTCCTGTACCCTCCTTACCGTACCCTCCTTACCGTACCCTCCTTACCATACCCTCCGTCCTGTACCCTCCTAACCGTACCCTCCTTACCGTACCCTCCTTACCGTACCCTCCGTCCTGTACCCTCCATCCTGTACCCTCCGTCCTGTACCCTCCTTTCTGTACCCTCCTTTCTGTACCCTCCGTCCTGTACCCTCCGTCCTGTACCCTCCTTTCTGTACCCTCCGTCCTGTACCCTCCGTCCTGTACCCTCCGTCCTGTACCCTCCTTTCTGTACCCTCCGTCCTGTACCCTCCTTTCTGTACCCTCCGTCCTGTACCCTCCGTCCTGTACCCTCCGTCCTGTACCCTCCATCCTGTACCCTCTGTCCTGTACCCTCTGTTCTGTACCATCCGTCCTGTACCCTCCTTTCTGTACCCTCCTTACTGTACCCTCCTTTCTGTACCCTCCTTTCTGTACCCTCCTTTCTGTACCTTCGTTACTGTACCCTCCGTCCTGTACCCTCCGTCCTGTACCCTCCTTACTGTACCCTCCGTCCTGTACCCTCCTTTCTTTCCCCAACTGAATCTCCCTGATTTTTATATGTTACTCTGTAGTATTCTGTATACCGGATCAACCCATTACAACCATACGCACAGGAACAACATATATATGTTTAGTTGAGTCCGAAACACACAATGAATATTCCACTATGTGAGATCTTCTGCTTAATTCCCCCAAACTAGTTTTCCCAACGAGTACTGATCAGCTTATATAAATACAGCGACATATTTAACAGTACTCCCCACTCTTCATATACTTGCACAAAAAAGCAAACTTGTTATTAGAACGAGTCTTGCAGGAGTGACTAAGTTATATCAGGTTTCCCATGGGCCTAATGTATACAAATCAAATCAAATCATAAATTATTCCACCCTGGTGTGGGATTTATGCACAGTTTCTTTTAATAAAATATGTAAATATTTAGCAGTAAATTGATTTCCCAGATTCAGTTCTGTTATCTACATATTTATTATTTATGATTATACTCCCCACTTTGATTGAAGAAGAAAGAAAACAGAGCTCAGAGTGGATGTTTTCATGTCAAAGTGACTAGATGGATGTGACTTTGCTGTGTTGTGTCTTATACCGTAGGGTCGTATTCTATATCTACAAAAGGGGATGAAATTCCCCAGAGACGCCAAAGTGGATTTTCGGCCGGAAAAGGTCAGAACGGCCATTTAGGCCGATATAGAATTAGTCCTTTAGAGTTTGAAGAGCAGGAAGATTTTATATCCTTATTATTAGAAATACACAATCCCAGTCAGCTCAAAAAAAAAACAAATCTTCAATAATAACCTTTGCAAACTGAGAATGTGAGCACACACTCACAACAGAAAACCGAAACTCCCCAAAGAATGTGAGCACACACTCACAACAGAAAGCCCAAACTCCCCAAAGAATGTGAGCACACACTCACAACAGAAAACCGAAACTCCCCAAAGAATGTGAGCACACACTCACAACAGAAAGCCGAAACTCCCCACAGAATGTAAGCACACACTCACAACAGAAAGCCCAAACTCCCCAAAGAATGTGAGCACACACTCACAACAGAAAGCCCAAACTCCCCAAAGAATGTGAGCACACACTCACAACAGAAAGCCCAAATTCCCCAAAGAATGTGAGCACACACTCACAATAGAAAGCCCAAATTCCCCAAAGAATGTGAGCACACACACAACAGAAAGCCGAAACGCCCCAAAGAATGTGAGCACACACTCACAACAGAAAACCAAAACTCCCCAAAGAATGTGAGCACACACACAACAGAAAGCCCAAACTCCCCAAAGAATGTGAGCACACACTCACAACAGAAAGCCCAAATTCCCCAAAGAATGTGAGCACACACTCACAACAGAGAACCGAAACTCCCCAAAGAATGTGAGCACACACACAACAGAAAGCCCAAACTCCCCAAAGAATGTGAGCATACACTCACAACATTAGGCCGAAACACCCCAAAGAATGTGAGCACACACTCACAACAGAAAGCTGAAATGCCCCAAAGCATATTCAGTATGGCGTAGAAATTAATTAATTAATTGAATATATATGTCTAATAAGTAAGGGTCATATAGTTTAATCCTTTAGCCAAATTCTCTTACGTTTGCTATTTCATCAAGGTAACCCCTCAGCAGGTGCCTACACTGCTCATTTGAATTTCTCACACTTCATTAAGAAAAGAGAAAGCAAAACAAACGAATAAACTATATGGCACTTAGTTATTATATACATATACAGTGTTCGACAAACCTATACATTTGCTCGCCCCGGGCGAGTGGATTTAACCCCTGGGCGAGTAAATATTGGCCCAAGCAGCACACGTTTGGTACTAGGTGGCGAGTAGATTTTTTTGTGTGGCGAGTAGATTTTTTGGTGATTTGTCAACCACTTAATATATATCACAAAAAGAAATCAGCGCTAGGACTAGCACAAATGAAATAATATAAGTGAGTAAATGGGTGACTAATGAATGTACTGACCCAGGTGAAATGAGCTAACAGGATGCAGTCCTAATGAGGATATGCCTATCCTAATTAAATGGAAGAAAGAAAAAAGGCGCAATCCTATACAGGCAGTCCTCGGTTATCCGACACAATGCGTTACTCAAAATGGCGTTGGATAGCGAAACGTTGTAAAGTGAAACACGCTTTCCCATAGGAACACTGTTTAAATGAAAGGTTCCGTTCCTGAAGGCATTTTTAATGCTAAAATACACAAAATATTTTACGCAGACAATAAGATATGCAGCACACACAAATTATATAGTGCATATACTGTTATATATATAATATAACATAACATATAATATAATATAAAAATATAATATATTATATAGTATAATATAGTATTATATATATTATATACACATAAACAACTTTGCAAAGCGTCGTAAGAGCGTTGGATACATCGTTTTGGCGTTGTAAAAATGAACATAGGTCTGCATTGCATAGCGTTGGATAAGCCATAAAACGAAGCGTTGTAAAACGAGGACTGCCTGTATAGCAATAAAAAACAGGAAAATGTATTCATTAAGCAAGGAAGGCTAGGTGACTGAACAGATTTAAACAAACACAATGATGCCAATAGACACAATAAACACAATATATGACAATAAAAAACAAGAGTACTCTTGAAAATACAAAAGGAGGGAAATATGACCAAAAAATGTCCAATAGCGCAAATGTAGGAGGCAGTGAGATGTGGGAGGAATTGTCACTCGATGGGTAGCAAATGTACTGGAGCAACAAATGGGGAAATGTGATTGACCCGTCAGATGATAGATTGCGGATGCAAACGTGGAAATATTAGGCTGATAATTGACCTCTGTAGATGGAAATAGGGGGTAGGCATAAAGCATATGCAAGGGGTTAAGGAATGGTCTCACCAAAAGATGTAACCGCGATGACCACAGGGGTCTCCGCGTCCCTCCGTCAGCACACCAACGAAATCACGCTGGAGATGAACATGTGATGCTGATCCGGGTAACACTGGAGACGCTGTTCCACTTCCACTTCCTGGATTCCCCCCTCACACAAGACAGCTGTATTCGTTGAAGTTTAATATTCACTCGTGTCTCTGCTTGATGTCAGACTCAGACAGACAGACAGACAGACAGACAAATATAGCCTTCCACTTTGTTCCGCCAATATCACTGAAATAGTTGCTCTCACTCCTCACATGCGATTAGGTACTCCTTTCACAGTCAGCTGTCGGACATGGATGACGTGAACCTACGCGTTTCGTCAGCTGTTGCGCCGACTTCTTCAAGGGTGAATTCTCAGCCTCCCTGAGAAGAACTCGTGGGTCTGCTTCCTTCTGTGTGCTCTGCTGGAATTCACCCTTCAAGAAGTCGGCGCAACAGCTGACGAAACGCGGGACAGTGTCTGCGCCCGGGACATTGTCTGCGCCCGGGATAGTGCATGCGTCCAGGACAGTGTCTGCGCCCGGGACAGTGTCTGCGCCCGGGACAGTGTCTGCACCCGGGACAGTGTCTGCGCCCGGGATAGTGCATGCGTCCAGGACAGTGTCTGCGCCCGGGACAGTGTCTGCGCCCGGGACAGTGTCTGCGTCCGGGACAGTGTCTGCGCCCGGGACAGTGTCTGCGCCCGGGACAGTGTCTGCGCCCGGGACAGTGTCTGCGTCCGGGACAGTGTCTGCGTCCGGGACAGTGTCTGCGCCCGGGACAGTGTCTGCGTCCGGGTCAGTGTCTGCGTCCGGGACAGTGTCTGCGCCCGGGACAGTGTCTGCGCCCGGGACAGTGTCTACGTCCGGGACAGTGTCTGCGTCCGGGACAGTGTCTGCGCCCGGGACAGTGTCTGCGCCCGGGACAGTGTCTGCGTCCGGGACAGTGTCTGCGTCCGGGACAGTGTCTGCGCCCGGGACAGTGTCTGCGTCCGGGTCAATGTCTGCGTCCGGGACAGTGTCTGCGCCCGGGACAGTGTCTGCGCCCGGGACAGTGTCTGCGTCCGGGACAGTGTCTGCGCCCGGGACAGTGTCTGCGCCCGGGACAGTGTCTGCGCCCGGGACAGTGTCTGCGCCCGGGACAGTGTCTGCGCCCGGGACAGTGTCTGCGTCCGGGACAGTGTCTGCGCCCGGGACAGTGTCTGCGCCCGGGTCAGTGTCTGCGTCCGGGACAGTGTCTGCGCCCGGGACAGTGTCTGCGCCCGGGACAGTGTCTGCGCCCGGGACAGTGTCTGCGCCCGGGACAGTGTCTGCGCCCGGGACAGTGTCTGCGCCCGGGACAGTGTCTGCGCCCGGGACAGTGTCTGCGCCCGGGACAGTGTCTGCGCCCGGGACAGTGTCTGCGTCCGGGACAGTGTCTGCGTCCGGGACAATGTCTGCGCCCGGGACAGTGTCTGCGCCCGGGACAGTGTCTGCGTCCGGGTCAGTGTCTGCGCCCGGGACAGTGTCTGCGCCCGGGACAGTGTCTGCGTCCGGGACAGTGTCTGCGTCCGGGACAGTGTCTGCGCCCGGGACAGTGTCTGCGCCCGGGACAGTGTCTGCGCCCGGGACAGTGTCTGCGCCCGGGACAGTGTCTGCGCCCGGGACAGTGTCTGCGCCCGGGACAGTGTCTGCGCCCGGGACAGTGTCTGCGTCCGGGACAGTGTCTGCGTCTGGGACAATGTCTGCGCCCGGGACAGTGTCTGCGCCCGGGACAGTGTCTGCGTCCGGGTCAGTGTCTGCGCCCGGGACAGTGTCTGCGCCCGGGACAGTGTCTGCGTCCGGGACAGTGTCTGCGTCCGGGACAGTGTCTGCGTCCGGGACAGTGTCTGCGCCCGGGACAGTGTCTGCGCCCGGGACAGTGTCTGCGCCCGGGACAGTGTCTGCGTCCGGGACAGTGTCTGCGTCCGGGACAGTGTCTGCGCCCGGGACAGTGTCTGCGCCCGGGACAGTGTCTGCGTCCGGGACAGTGTCTGCGTCCGGGACAGTGTCTGCGCCCGGGACAGTGTCTGCGTCCGGGACAGTGTCTGCGTCCGGGACAGTGTCTGCGCCCGGGACAGTGTCTGCGTCCGGGTCAGTGTCTGCGTCCGGGACAGTGTCTGCGCCCGGGACAGTGTCTGCGCCCGGGACAGTGTCTGCGCCCGGGACAGTGTTTGCGTCCGGGACAGTGTCTGCGTCCGGGACAGTGTCTGCGCCCGGGACAGTGTCTGCGCCCGGGACAGTGTCTGCGCCCGGGACAGTGTCTGCGTCCGGGAGAGTGTCTGCGTCCGGGACAGTGTCTGCGCCCGGGACAGTGTCTGCGTCCGGGTCAGTGTCTGCGTCCGGGACAGTGTCTGCGTCCGGGACAGTGTCTGCGTCCGGGACAGTGTCTGCGCCCGGGACAGTGTCTGCGCCCGGGACAGTGTCTGCGCCCGGGACAGTGTCTGCGCCCGGGACAGTGTCTGCGTCCGGGACAGTGTCTGCGCCCGGGACAGTGTCTGCGTCCGGGACAGTGTCTGCGCCCGGGACAGTGTCTGCGCCCGGGACAGTGTCTGCGTCAGGGACAGTGTCTGCGTCCGGGACAGTGTCTGCGCCCGGGACAGTGTCTGCGCCCGGGACAGTGTCTGCGCCCGGGACAGTGTCTGCGTCCGGGACAGTGTCTGCGCCCGGGACAGTGTCTGCGCTCGGGACAGTGTCTTCCACGATGTAGCTGCGAGTGGGTCCATGCTTCTGAATGGGACTCCCTCACCTTTAATCGTTCAGTGCCGCGACCTCCATGGTCATGTGACCGCGGCACCGAAGGCAGTTAGGCTTACTACATCTGTAACCACATATTGCACTAATTCAGGGCAGGACAGGAGAGCAGCAAGACCATGTCAGAGGGTGCTGTAACTAATGGTGGATGGCTGCTCTATTCTAATATAAATAAGAAGGAAAAATAATCAAATAAAAATATTTCCCGTGAGGTTCCTAGTGCCCCAGCCCTACTACAGAGGAAGTCCTTGCTATGCCCGATTGAATGTGCATTGGGGACTTTGGCTTTCTGTTGTACTCTTATTTTACTGCACTGTGGAAGACAGTATATTGCTGCCTCTCCCACAAATTATAATAGCAAGTGTAGCCATGGGTGGTCCAGGTTATGCTTTCTGGCCCCTGTCACGTACGTCCTAGTAGCTACAGGCAGTGGCAGGCTATCCTGTGGGGTTTTTCCCTCCCTCAGGCACCCCAGTGACAGGGGTGGAGGTGAACTGGGTCTGTGTGCAGCCAATCGGTGCAGACCTTGTGCCCTCTCCCTCTGTACCAGGAGAGGTTGCATTCTAAATTATAGTCAGTTGGAGTTGAGTCTGAGTCCCTCCCGGCTGGGAGTGAGACATGCTCTCAGCCCCTTAGGGGGTTGAGCTGAAGAGATCTACCAGATTGCAAAGGCCTCAATTGAGAAGATGCCAAGCACCATCCAGAAGCCTGGGATCCCATACTGATAAATGTATTCGCTGGAATAACACCTGCAGTGGATGCAATAAAAGATCCTGTTTTATATACTCTGCCTAAGTTACAGTCTATTGGGTAGGAGTATGAAGTATGACTTTCACAGTGGGGACTGTCTCCAGCACACCTGGAGCCCACAGTGATTGGAGGCGTTGCACCACACATGAGAAGAACCAAGCCTGATGACATCCAAAAGCCTGTCATGTTTCCCCATGCCAACGCGGACCATAAGCATCTCCTGGAACCTCACAGGTAGGAAGCACCAGAACTCCGGTAGCAAGGCCAGATCTCCCAGGAGGGTGTGGGGGGGCGGGGGGGAAGCAGCGCTATACAATTATGACATACATAGTATAATCAGAGCTGCAGTACGTAATTTGCCAGTCTTCTAGGAAAAGCCTTATTAAAAGTGTAGCAGCTAATAAGGTTCAATTGAATAAATAATTTGTTGAAAATCTAGTAGACAAGTTTTACTACTAGAAAGTGAAAAAGGTTAAAGACAAAAGTCATTTCCCCGAGTACAAACAGAGATAAATTATTGAATGTACACTGATAAGCTATATTGCTCTCCAAAAATGGGAACCACTTCTCCTTCCAGGGTCTAGTTTCCCCAAATTAAGGCATTCTATTTTTTAAACACATGGAAATCAAAGCAGCAACCCCCCCCCCCACCCCCCCAACCTACTGCTCCCCCTTTCTTCACAGAATTGGTACCAGGGTTCTTCGGAGCTGAAGAGCACTCTTTTAAGCTTCAGTGATTCCCCGGTTCACAAGTTTTTTGCCGGGATTTTAAATGCCCAGCCAATAGGAAGCAGGAAACAATGATGTTGCCTGGGATTTGGTAGCCATTTTGTTTCCCCTGGAGAGCGATATCGATCCAGTAACTTCGCCAGTAAGTATCTCAGGTACCAGGACTTAAAATAACGTGGTTCTCATCCTGTTAAAAAATGTATTTATTTTTATTTTAAAAATATTTTACCAGGAAGTAATACATTGAGAGTTACCTCTCGTTTTCAAGTATGTCCTGGGCACAGAGTTAAGACAAATAATACATATTTACAAATACAGTTACATAAATGAGCAGGTTATACATTATATACAAGACATTGCATGCACAGTTAAAGATAATATATATTATGGGCGAATGAAACAGTTACAGACCAGGTTAAAATGTGTGACAGCCTTAGATTTGAAAGAACTTAACCTGGTGGTGGATGTGAGAGTGTCTGGTAGGTTGTTCCAGTTTTGGGGTGCACGGTAAGAGAAGGAGGAACGTCCGGATACTTTGTTGAGCCTTGGGACCATGAACAGTCTTTTGGAGTCTGATCTCAGATGATAGGTGCTGCATGTGGTAGGGGTGAGGAGCTTGTTCAGGTAGCTGGGTAACTTGCCCATAAAGAATTTGAAGGCAAGACAGGAAAGGTGAACTTTGCGCCTAAACTCGAGTGATGACCAATCTAGTTCTTTGAGCATTTCGCAGTTATGTGTGTTATAGTTGCAAAAATAAATGGGGATGTTCCTCCTGATTCTGTGTCCTACGGATTGTCAGCTATTGATTTACCCTTCTCTGGCTGCATCGATTGCAGGCACACAAAGTGTTCAATATTCATATAGAAGCTGCCCACACAGCGCCATCTCTTTGTGGGAGGAATAACTACAGATAATAATCAATAAAATAATGAATTTAATTGCACAAGGTACAAACGGTTAGGGGGTAAATCGGGTGGACCGGCCGTTCGGAACATTTTTGGCTGACTATCCCCATAGAGTACAATATGGATTTTTAGCCGATAAGGACCCGAACTGACCCTTTGGCAGATATATAATAAGAGCCTTGGAGGCTTATTAGCAACATACAGAAGATACGTTAGAATTTGTGTTTTCTCAAAGTGGCTACTCTCGTTTTCTTATTGTATAATGCACACTGGCAGGGTCATTAATCACATGTATCTTTAGAAGAAGCATGCAGGGAACGTCGCCTTAAAGCAATACTATGCCTAGCAGAATAATAGATTCCAACCTCATTTCTGTGCATGAGGCACAGGAAGTCACAACTTCACAAGTGCTGGAACTAGGAATTCAAATAGGTTTTCCCATTTCAGGGCCCAGTGACTTAAAGGTACAGTGCAACCTACAGTACACATATATACCGTGTAATGGAGTTGCAATAATACGGCAGCAGTGACCCACATTAAGCCTTTTCTATCATTTTTAACGTTTCTTTAAGTGTAAGATTTCTTTAAAACTTCCCAAATTCTGGCCTCTAAAAAAGTTTTTAACTGCAATATCTCACGATAGTTTTAATGCAGGTGTATGCAAATGAGTAATTAACAACTAATTATGTATGCGCATGCTACTCACTAAAGTCTGATACCTGGCGATGTTGGGCTACCACCAAACACCAGCTCCAAATGTGTGCCCCCTACCCCAGGCTGGTCTTACTCCTCTGATGCATATCTATATAATGCCTACAACTTACACAGCGCGATAAGACTAGCCAGCCTAGAATAGATCATATAAATACATATTAACATTGTAAAACATATCTATATATATATATATTAAAGCCTAAGGATGTATGCACATCCCTCTGTGATAGGCTGAACGGCCTGTCACTCACCGAGAGACTGCCAGTGAGGCTGCACATTCCTCCCCCTCAGGAATAGGCTGATCGACGTGCCACTCACCCAGGGACAGCCAATGAGACTGCACAGCCTGTGTAATGAGACTGCACATTGGCTGTGTAATATCTTAAGTGTCACATATGAATTGTCTGTGGAGTTCAAATTGAAGATGAAGAATACATGAATTGCACACTGCACTTCATCATCAACCCTGCAACTGGGAGAACTTGGCTTTCTAAAAGCTCCAACAATGTTTTCCTTTCTAAAGAATCACTTTCTAAGCTGCTGTTTATCCTTCAGTGTGACACTGCTCTCCCACGCCTGATTTATACACCTGCTCCCTCACCTCCTACCCTTTAACTCCTCCAATACTTTGGACCTCTACCTCCCACCTCTCTCCCTGCATCTCACTATGACCACCTTATTGCTTTCTCTGTTTGCTGTTTCCTCACTTCTTTGTAAACTTTTCTGTTCTCTCCAACTTCCCCACTCACCTTCTATCCACATTTCTTAATCTCTCTTCCCCTCCACCTATGCTTGTGCCTATACACTACACCGCTATGCACACACCTTTCCCAACAACATCTACACCCCTCAGTAAAATGCACCCCCACAAATCCTCTTCTCACCTGCTTTCTCTCTCTCTTCCTCCTCGCTGCTGGGGATATCTCACCTAATCCTGGACCCAGCCATGTACACATCTGCTCTCACCCACGCCTCCCTGCCTCCTCCCCTGCTAATGGTATTAACCCATCTAATTTAATACCGACCAACCATTGAGCCTGCACTCATGGCTACTGTCCCACACCCACAGTCACTCCTATCACCCATTGTGACCAAGCACTGCCATACACTGCGCTTATTCCCTCACCTGCAGTCTCTGTAAATCTCCCAACATAGCACTTAGATTGTAAGCTCTTCGGGGCAGGGATTTCCTTTCCTATTGTCTGACTTTGCTGCGCTTATTGTATCATTATAATTCCCTGTACTGTATTATCTTTGTAAAGCGCTGAGTACACAGTCGGCACTATGTAAATAACGACATACACATACATCCCCCTCTATGATAGACTGAGCAGCCTCTTGCCCACCCAGGAAACACTGGGGGAGGGGATTTTAATGGCAGTGAAGACCGCAAGGTGAGGAGGAGACAGATGAGATGAGTAGGAGATGAGGGAGTGTAGTGAGCACAGAGAGGAGCAGACACAGTAAGGCAGGGAGTGCAAAGAGAGGGAGGAGAGAGTGCCAAGAGGAGCAGGGCATAATGCAGGAGAGTGTAAGGTGGGGGAAAGGGGACAAGAGACAGCCAGGCATTACAGGGAGGGGTGAAAACAGAGAGTAATGTTTCATTCATAACCTTTCAGATCTCCCAGATCGGCGTATGTTACACCACGTACAGCTAGTTAATATATGAATCCTTAGTAGTCAAAGTGACCAGATAGTCATGGTCAATCTAAGTGATAAATATTTGCAAGTATAAAATGTTTTATTTGTAGGGTCTGTATATTGTATTTTAACCCCTTTGGTGCCTGAAGGAATCCTTTGCAATGCATTGGTAGCCTCGTTTTCTGCCATTGTGTTTTGTAACAGGTATAGGAAGGGGCCGTGTTAGCCCATACAGTACACAGAAAGGAAGGCTTTTGTAATGAAAAAAAGACTAAAAGTAAGGTAAAAGGGACATACTTAATAGTTAACTAATATTTAAAAAGAGACAACCTTTCAGTCCCTTCTTTGGGCAATTTGTTACAAAAGAAACTGAAATAGCATGTCTAAATATGTTTAAATAATAAGTGTAAATATGTGTAACTATGTCATGCTATTTCAGTTTTAGTGCAATACTAGCTCACGTTTAACTAAGTTCAGTGAATCTAGTCACTGAAGAAGAGGCTGTGTGAGTGAACACTCAGGGGCCTATTCTCGGAGCCCGAAGTTGTCAGTGCCAGACCACGCGTTTTGCCATGTCCAGAAGTAGTGGAATTAAATGTGAGAAAAAAACCCTATTCTCTATTGCAAATCGCGTCTTCCAAACCACGCCTGTAACAGCGGAATGACCTGTGGTGCTGGTAACTCCATCTCCAGGCTGACGTATGGGTTTTGCTCTCTCAGCCAAACCCAGATTTCAGACTTTGGCTGTAACTTGTAGTACCGATCTCGCCCCCCTTGAGGCGGGTGCAAGTTTTTAGAAGCGGTTTGCAGAATGGAGCTACGAGAATTACAGTTTTTGAGTTGGACGCTTTTCTGACAAACCAATTGGATTCGCAGAGTGAAACTGCTTCTAAAAAAAGCCTTTTAGGCATGGATTGAACATGGGAGAAGTCGGGAAGAATAGCAAAGCGCGTCAATCCCATCGGAAAGGTCTCGTTACAGCTAGAGCTACGAGCATAGGCCGCACTGACGCTGATAACAATTACGGGAACCTGGTTCAATTCCCGGTGTCGGCTCCATGTGACCTTGGGCAGTAACTATCTCCCTGTGCCTCAGGCACCAAAAACATAGATTGTAAGCTGGAGGGCAGGGACCTGTGCCTGCAAAAAGTGATATGTGCAGTGCTGTGTACACTGTCTGCACGATACAAACAGAAATACATCTAGGCCATAATGCTGCTGCTTCTGTGAAGGGGATGTAAGGACTTTTGCTTTGATAAGAAAATAATCCTGTTACAATTCCTAAATTGCACTACACACACGCATACACACACTCATGCACACACGCACACACGCACACAAAGAATTGTAATCCCGGACACAGACCTGGGGCTGAGAAATATCACTTTCAAAATCTATTCTGTTAAACTGAGCTGATCAAAGCCATAACTAACCTATCGCAAGTTGTGTGTTTTCTTTGCTAGTACAGAAGATTCTTAATAGATAAAACCTAAAACTTTGGAAATGTATCTGCTTTTAAAGCTGGTTAATGTTACTCACAGACCATGAACTGTAAGTCTTCCAGCTAAGCTAACAGCCTATCCCACCGCTCCTTGGGATTTCTAGTGAATTAATAATGTCAGTGATGAATATTCAAAAGTAGGCAGCTATTGTGCCTCCAAGCAGATAATTAATTATTCATTATGCATTTTATTCTCTGAATTAAAAAGCACTGGCGCTCTGGGAAATAAAGCATACTTCACTACAGGGGCATGAAATCTTACACTATCCCTTTAAGGATTATTACTCGGTATTTATGGTTGCTTAGCAACATAAATGCTTGGCAATTAGATCACGGGTTGTCCCTGAAGACTGATGGGATAATAAGCAGTAGTCAAGTATTACGTTGACCTAGTAAAGGTCCCAAATGAATAAACCTGTTCAGGATTGCAGCTGGTGTCTTTAAATGAAACTTTTATATTAACACGAGTGGTTAAAATTCCATTTATGCAAAATGTGGGGTTGTAGCCTGGAAGACACAGCGTTATAACACAATACAGCATAATAATAACACAATACAGTGTAATAATAACACAATACAGCGTAATAATAACACAATACAGCGTAATAATAACACAATACAGCGTAATAATAACACAATACAGTGCAATAATAACACAATACAGTGCAATAATAACACAATACAGCGTAATAATAACACAATACAGCGTAATAATAACACAATACAGTGTAATAATAACACAATACAGTGTAATAACAATACAGCGTAATAACAATCCAGCATAATAATAACACAATACAGCGTAATAACAATACAGCATAATAATAACACAATACAGCATAATAACAATACAGCGTAATAACAATACAGCATAATAATAACACAATACAGCGTTATAACACAATAGAGTGTAATAATAACACAATACACCGTTATAACACAATACAGCATAATAATAACACAATACAGTGGTATAACACATTACAGCGTAATAATAACACAATACAGCGTAATAATAACACAATACAGTGTAATAATAACACAATACAGTGTAATAATAACACAGTACAGCGTAATAATAACACAATACAGCGTAATAATAACACAATACAGCGTAATAACAATACAGCGTAATAACAATACAGCGTAATAATAACACAATACAGCGTTATAACACAATACAGCGTAATAATAACACAATACAGCATAATAATAACAGAATACAGCGTTACAACAGAATACAGCGTAATAATAACACAATACAGTGTACTAATAACACAATACAGTGTACTAATAACACAATTCAGTGTACTAATAACACAATACAGCGTAATAATAACACAATACAGCGTTATAACACAATACAGTGTACTAATAACACAATACAGCGTAATAATAATAACACAATACAGCGTAATAATAACACAATGCAGTGTAATAATAACACAATATAGTGCAATAATAACACAATACAGTGCAATAATAACACAATACGGCGTAATAACACAATACAGCGTAATAATAACACAATACAGCGTAATAACACAATACAGCGTAATAACACAATGCCCACGTGGGAAGTACAGACAAAGGCTGGAAGAACACGGGATGAGATTGTTCCCTCTATGTCCAACGAACCCACTGTAATACCCGATCACTGCTACGTAACTGTTGGGAAAAGTCTGTCCTCTTGATAAATTAAATGAAGCAAAACACTTGTAAAATGTTACATGGAAACCCCATTTCTTAAATGGACGGTGGACTTAAACAATCACATACATTACCATTTTGTACCCCTTTTAAGCACTGTGCCTGCTGCTACATAATGTATATTTTTTAGACACTTTCCAGGGCTGTAAAACACCATATTGCCCATTTATGTGAAGCCTTGTTTCCCCCTGAACACAGGAAGCTACCAGTGCTGCCCTGCTACCTGTTGGCTCACAGGAGCCTGAGCCTCTGCCACGGAGAGCCTGGGGTGATACACTTACGAATCTGGTGCAGCTCCTCCACCTGAGAGGGATCCCAACAGTGTGGGAGGAGCCCCTCACAGGACACAATCACAGTGATCACACACTTAGTCTAAACGGTACTGTCTTTACTGGAACATATATCTCTTGTCACTCTATAACTTCAAGAGTCAATTACCACACCCCATACAAGGAATACCCCCACCACCGTGTACCCAACACTGTGTCCAATGTACAACCCTTCCCACCCTTATCCTGTGGTCAGCGCTGCCACTATGTGTGAGTACTCAGTTAATGCACTTATTTAACGATACCTGCCCAGTGCTCCAGCACCTGTGCCAGTAGAGATCTTCACAAAGGATCCGCCGATCCACGATCTCCTCAGCGACGTCCTGGACTCTGCTGGGCTGTCGTCCCTTAGGCTGGTCCCACCCTGAAGACAGTCTATCTTGCGAGGAAGCAGGCCCGGTCCCAGGCCTCTCTCTAGAGTCTTCAGCGTCCGCTGTGTCCCACTATCTTACTGCAGTACTAAGGGGGCAGGGTCTCTAACCTAGGGCTTGTCCCTAAAGCAGCCACAAGCTATACTTTGACTCAGGGCCTATCTGGGGCCTAGCGGGTTCTGGCCTAGTGCAGAGGCTACTTGCCTCTCTGCACCTACACCTCCTTCCCCTAACCTCTCCTGGCTCTGACTGACCCTCGTGCTCCCCTGTCAGCTTCCTACTTCTCTTCTAGGAGAACTCTAGCGCCCTATTGGCTGGCATGGTCATGTGGCCGCTGCTAAGGCTCATGGGACTTGTAGTCCCTGCCTAGAGCCTCCCAATGATTTGCCCTGTTTCGTGTGCTTGCACCGCACATGCGCAAGCTGCCTGGGGGGCCGCCGGGACTCCCGCAATACCGCGCATGCACGAACCTCATGCACGATGGCTGTGCCCTGCATCTGATGCCGCCACGCCCACCCCCGCAGCTTACCTGCACTCAGCAGAGTTAAGGGGGAAAACCGGAGGACCTGGCTACATATATATAATACTGAGATAATATTTTTGGACAGGTGTGTGTGTGTGTGTGTGTGTGTGTGTGTAGCCATGGCTGGTCCAGACTGCCTCTCTGCCTCCTGTCATGTAAGTCCTTTGTAGCTACAGGCTGTGGCAGGCTATCCTAGGGCTTTGACCCCCCCCTCATGCTGACTCTCTGAGTGACAGAAGAGGCAGTGCCACAGGGGTCTGTGTACAGCCAATAGTGGTACACACCTTGTGTCC
This sequence comes from Ascaphus truei, assembly GCF_040206685.1. NCBI lineage: Eukaryota > Metazoa > Chordata > Amphibia > Anura > Ascaphidae > Ascaphus > Ascaphus truei. The sequence goes on from NC_134491.1 coordinate 40,451,890, forward strand.
TCCCCTTCTGGTGCATCAGAAAGGAAGTGCTAAATTATAGGAGTTCAATTCCCACCCTCCAGGCGTGAGGAAGCAAGATGCTCAGCTCCTCCTGGGTGAGAGGGAGACATGCAGTCAGTCCCTCATGGGCTGACTGAGCAAGAGAGATTATAGGCCTCATGTCTACCAGAGAGCCAATCCAGAGGTCTGGGGACCCAGATTGATCCTCATGCATTCGCTGTACTGGTAGCAGTGGCTGCTACCAATAAATCATCCCTTTTTATATACCGCTGCCTGAGCTCTCAGTCTATTGGGTAAGGGTATGGATGGAATCTGCCAGAGTGGGGGACTGACTCTGGAAATCCTGGAGCCCACTGGAGCTGGAGGCGCTGACACCCTGTGTGAACATTGAAGATCTACAAAAGCCTGTCCTGTTCCCCACACCATTGCGAACCACTCAGCTCTCCTGGACCCTCATAGGTATGCTGCACCACAACAGCAGTAACCAGTAGTATATCTTCCAGAGAGGGGGGGGGACCGTGTTGTGTGTGTGTGTGTTCAAGACCGAGATCTCCTACATGAGATAGGGTACATGTCATAGGATAAGGTACATGTCATAGGATACACTGCGCATGTGATAGGATAGGATGCATGTTATAGGGTACATGTGATAGCATAAGGTACATGTGATAGGGTACACTGTACATGTGATAGGATACATGTGATTGGATATGGCTTAGGGTAGCATGCACTGTATGCATTATACACTAAGCTGTTATCTAACAACACGCTGGGGTCAGAAGAAGGTGTAGAATGGAGAGCAGGTTTGCAAAGAAAATCTTAGTCATTGGAGGTGTGAGGAGTCTTGTGAACAAAGTAGGTGAGAAAGGTGTTAAAGTACACGGCATTAGAGCTGTGAATGGTAATGTGTGCTTATATGTTCCCACAAAGTGTCATATGTATAAATTATATCGTTAGAATTCAGTCACCTAATGGCATCTTGCACTGGGGTTGTGTTCACACTGTTAAGTTCCGGATACAGTAAGTATGCATTACTGATCACAACACATTGTCACAATCTCAGGTAGGGTTCAACATTATGTCATGGAACAGAAATACCCATTTCAGCCTTCTCTGTCCCCCCTCCCCCCCCCCCCCCTTTCCTTGGCAGTTCTGCCTGCTAGCTGTATTTGGATGTTACTTTCCTTGCAGTTTCACTCCCGGTGCAGATGGAATGGATACATTATGTTGCCTTTTTTTCTTCCAGTCTGTCACACCCCTGGTTGCCCTGGCAACATCTCCAGTCCTCCAAGTAATGGGCTTTCCCATTCCCTCCTGTCCCTGCTGACAGTTAGTTTGGCCTGACCCCTATCCCTGTGTCACAAGCAGTACCCACTGTCTTTACTTCCTGACATTGGCAGAGTGAGTACATTCATGTTACACCCCTATGGCAAGGCCAATTCTTTTCACCTGCCCTTAACTACAAAGCATCCACAAGGATACACCTTTCCAACACAAACATCTTATCCACAAGTGCCTGTTTTTATTGCTGCTTTCCTAAATAAAGTGAAGAAAATATACAGGACATGTTGTGTTTTGGAAAGAGGGCTGAGTTGAAGCTAGCTGGGTTCATTCATACCCTAGACATGACCCTGGATCCAGAATATATTACACCGTGTCAGGATTTATTTAACAAAAATAAAGCCAAAATGGAGAAGTTGTGTGTGAAAAACTAAGTACACCCTTACTGCTTCCATAGGAATTAAGATGCTAAGTAGCAGACAGGTGCTGCTAATCAAATGCCCTTGATTAATTGATCATCAGCAAGTGTGACCACCTCTATAAAAGCCGAAGTTTTAGTAGTTTGCTGATCTGGAGCATTCAGGTGTGTGTTAACACAATGCCAAGGAGGAAAGACATCCGCAATGATCTTACAGAAGCAATTGCTGCCCATCAATCTGGGAAGGGTTATAAGGCCATTTTCAAACATTTTAAAGTCCATCATTTTACAGTGAGAAAGATTATTCAAAAGTGGAAAACATTCAAGACAGTTGCCAATCTTCCCAGGAGTGGACGTCCCAGCAAATTCACCCCAAGGTTAGACCGTGCAATGCTCAGAGAAATTGTAAAAAACCCAAGAGTTACATCTCAGACTCGACAGGCCTCAGTTAGCATGTTAAATGTTAAATTTCATAACAGTACAATTAGAAAAAGACTGAACAAATGTGATTTGTTTGGAAGGGTTGCCAGGAGAAAGCCTCTTCTCTCTAAAAAGAACATGGCAGCACGGCTTAGGTTTGCAAAGTTGCATCTGAACAAACCACAAGACTTCTGGAACAATGTCCTTTGGACAGACGAGACCAAAGTGGAGATGTTTGCCCGTAGTGCACAGCACCACATCTGGCAAAAAACAAACACTGCATATCAGCACAAACACCTCATACCAACTGTCAAGCACGGTGGTGGAGTGGTGATGATTTGGGCTTTTTTTGCAGCCACAGGAACCTGGCAGTCATTGAGTCGACCATGAACTCTTCTGTATACCAAAGTATTCTAGAGTCAAATGTGAGGTCATCTGTCCGACAGCTAAAGCTTGGCCGAAATTGGGTCATGCAACAGGACAATGATCTTAAGCACACCAGCAAATCTACAACAGAATGGCTGAAAAAGAAAAGAATCAAGGTGTTGCAATGGCCCAGTAAAAGTCCAGACCTCAACCCGATTCAAATGCTGTGGCTGGACCTTAAGAGAGCTGTGCATAAACAAATGCCCACAAACCTCAATGAACTGAAGCAACGTTATAAAGAAGAGTGGGCCAAAATTCCTCCACAACGATGTGAGAGACTGATAGTCATACAGAAAACGATTACTCCAAGTTACTGCTGCTAAAGGTGGTTCTACAAGCTATTGAATCATAAGGTATACTTAGTTTTTCACACATGGCTTCTCCATTGTGGCTTTATTTTTGTTAAATAAATCATGACACGGTGTAATATGTTGTGTTGTTGTTCATCTGAGGTTGTATTTACCTCATTTTAAGATCTGCTAAGGAACAGATGATTGTTATTATGTCCTGATATGTAAAACAATAGAATTCAAAGAGGGTGTACTTTCTTTTTCACGCAACTGTGTGTGTGTGTGTATATACAGTTGTGTGAAAAATTATATATATATGTACTTGTTACAAGACACCTCAAGGTAAAAGCGCACGCATATAGCGCCAGGCAATCACATTGTCTAGCTGGGAATAGTAAATACAGGCAGTACGTACAAAAGTGAAAAAAATTGTGAATAAAAGAATATAAATAAACATTATGACAAAAGCATGTCGTCAATAATTATCAACTGAGCATTGGAGCTAGAATATCAAATGTATAATCATACGCTGAATGCACTATAAACAGATATTGTATGAAATATGTACACAAATAGTATCAAACAGATACAGTCATTAGAATGTCTAGTGCGGTTTCAATCTAGCAAGGGATGCAGGATGAATGCACAGACCTCGAACGTGGGTACATATATCAAAATAGGAGCATCACGAGATGCCAGGACAGGAACACGTGATCGCAAGCCCCAGACAGAACAAAGGAGTGAAATAAAACAAGTTCACTTCCTCTGGAGCCAACAGGAGCAACACCATGCAAGGCTTCAGGGTTACACTCACCAAAACAGGGGCTCACTAGGTGCTGGGCACCACTTCGGTATGGTTACCCATGAGGTCTTCCTCACAGCGAGAGGCTCTGGGTACCACAGTACTGTAGGGATGCAAGTTTAAAAGTCCCACTTGTCTCTGCAACCGAACCTCATTCTGGATCTGTGTGTCTGGCAAAACCTCAGAGTTACACACTAACTGATTGTGGAACTATGGTCGGCAAGGGATTACGTAGTTTCCCAGTCTCCATCTAAAATTATTGAAGACCAGGAACCGACCAATCAGAACACGGATGCTATATATCGGCCAATCACAGAGCGATGGTTCGCTGGTGATTGACCAATCCGGGTGGGGGCAGAGACAGTGCTCTAAGACAGCCCACAGCGCTGGGCTTAAGGGGAGTGAGAAATTCAAACCAATCAATGGGAATCGTGCCAAATGGGCTATGACCCAGCAACGGTTCCCAGTATCGGCCTGATACTTCCCGCAGAGTTAGGTGCCTCAGAGCCAGGGATGGACAGTGGCTCCACGTTTAGAGTGACTGTTCCCCCAGCTGGAGAAAACATTCCTCCAGTGTCCCTAAAACTTCACCCAACCCACATTTACAGAGCCCAGCAGATGAAGTTGAGTTCAACCTATATACATATATACATTCTTATATACATATATACATACTTATATTTTATATACTGTATATAACTGAGATTACACCTTTAATTTGTTTACCACATCTTTTTGCTTTGTGTGTCTTGTACTTACTTCAAAGGTGTCCAATATTGATAAGATCAATACATGTACCGTAGCAGCTGATGCTGGAATTAAATCTATACATCAATACATTTTCTAGTGAAATAACAGTAATTACATTGTGCTGTCATAGATTAAGGGATGTTTAAAAGAAAATAGGGATTATGTACACGGAAGGAACACTTGATGGTTTTTTAATGTGCCTGAGAATAATTCAACACTTCAACTATATCCTGCAGAGTGATGTTTCAAAGACCTCTCTCATATCACAGATATTCATGAGAAACAAGACTTATCTTACTAATGCAACCTAGCAGCTCCCGAAACATGTCAATCAAACCCATGTCACAGCTGCAGGAAGCAGGCGCTACTACGGTTAAATCGGATCTAAGCAGGCGAAAGGGCCACAATTTGCTGCAATTCTACAAGTTTAATTACTTCAATAAAATCAACTATTCCATCTAGTATTTTAACCTTGTGGGGATGCGTAAAATGAGATGCACAGGCCTGTAACTAGTGACAATGAGATGCACAGGCCTGTAACTAGTGACAAAGACGCACAGGCCTGTAACTAGTGACAATGAGATGCAAAGGCCTGTAACTATTGACAATGAGACGCACAGGCCTGTAAATAGTGACAATGAGACGCACAGGCCTGTAACTAGTGACAATGAGACGCACAGGCCTGTAACTAGTGACATTGAGACGCACAGGCCTGTAAATAGTGACAATGAGACGCACAGGCCTGTAAATAGTGACAATGAGACGCACAGGCCTGTAACTAGTGACAATGAGACGCACAGGCCTGTAACTAGTGACAATGAGACGCACAGGCCTGTAACTAGTGACAATGAGACGCACAGGCCTGTAACTAGTGACAATGAGATGCACAGGCCTGTAACTAGTGACAATGAGACGCACAGGCCTGTAACTAGTGACAATGAGACGCACAGGCCTGTAACTAGTGACAATGAGATGCACAGGCCTGTAACTAGTGACAATGAGATGCACAGACCTGTAACTAGTGACAATGAGATGCACAGGCCTGTAACTAGTGACAATGAGATGCACAGGCCTGTAACTAATGACAATGAGATGCACAGGCCTGTAACTAGTGACAATGAGACGCACAGGCCTGTAACTAGTGACAATGAGATGCACAGGCCTGTAACTAGTGACAATGAGATGCACAGGCCTGTAACTAATGACAATGAGATGCACAGGCCCGTAACTAGTGACAATGAGATGCACAGGCCCGTAACTAGTGACAATGGGATGCACAGGCCCGTAACTAGTGACAATGAGACGCACAGGCCCGTAACTAGTGACAATGAGACGCACAGGCCTGTAACTAGTGACAATGAAATGCACAGGCCTGTAACTAATGACAATGAGATGCACAGGCCCGTAACTAGTGACAATGAGATGCACAGGCCCGTAACTAGTGACAATGGGATGCACAGGCCCGTAACTAGTGACAATGAGACGCACAGGCCCGTAACTAGTGACAATGAGACGCACAGGCCTGTAACTAGTGACAATGAGATGCACAGGCCCGTAACTAGTGACAATGAGACGCACAGGCCTGTAACTAGTGACAATGAGACACACAGGCCTGTAACTAGTGACAATGAGATGCACAGGCCTGTAACTAGTGACAATGAGACGCACAGGCCTGTAACTAGTGACAATGAGATGCACAGGCCTGTAACTAGTGACAATGAGATGCACAGGCCTGTAACTAATGACAATGAGATGCACAGGCCCATAACTAGTGACAATGAGATGCACAGGCCTGTAACTAATGACAATGAGATGCACAGGCCCGTAACTAGTGACAATGAGATGCACAGGCCTGTAACTAGTGACAATGAGATGCACAGGCCTGTAACTAATGACAATGAGATGCACGGGCCCGTAACTAGTGACAATGAGATGCACAGGCCTGTAACTAGTGACAATGAGATGCACAGGCTTGTAACTAGTGACAATGAGATGCACAGGCCTGTAACTAGTGACAATGAGATGCACAGGCCTGTAACTAGTGACAATGAGATGCACAGGCCTGTAACTAGTGACAATGAGATGCACAGGCCTGTAACTAATGACAATGAGATGCACGGGCCCGTAACTAGTGACAATGAGATGCACAGGCCTGTAACTAGTGACAATGAGATGCACAGGCTTGTAACTAGTGACAATGAGATGCACAGGCCTGTAACTAGTGACAATGAGATGCACAGGCCTGTAACTAGTGACAATGAGACGCACAGGCCTGTAACTAGTGACAATGAGATGCACAGGCCTGTAACTAGTGACAATGAGATGCACAGGCCTGTAACTAGTGACAATGAGATGCACAGGCCTGTAACTAGTGACAATGAGATGCACAGGCCCGTAACTAATGAGTGGGAGGAAACAGTCGCACTCAGGCACATGAACTGCTACAGATTTACCAGACACTTGAGACTGGACAAAGGAGAATGTGATAGGCGCTCCTAAATGGTGATGATATGAACTAATATACTGTTAAATCACGTTATATCACAAAGGAAGATGTGTGCAGTCAAGAAATAAATAAATCAATGTAAGATTTAAAGTGCAAATAAATAGAAGAAAATGCAGCTCAAAAACTTACGAAGAATGATCCAATTCTCCTCTGTAACTGAGTGTAACGAAACATTGGGGGCGCAGGTATCACCATAAAAGAGAAACAGAAAAACACAATGTAGCCCCCTGCTGTATGTCTCTGGCCTAGCACTGTAAATCCTGGTAAAAGCCGGCAGTGCTAGTGTTAATCCCCTTGCACATGGCCTAGCACTTTAAGCCCTGGTAATAGCCGGCAGTGCTAGTGTTAATCCCCTTGCACATGGCCTAGCACTTTAAGCCCTGGTAATAGCCGGCAGTGCTAGTGTTAATCCCCTTGCACATGGCCTAGCACTGTAAATCCTGGTAATAGCCGGCAGTGCTAGTGTTAATCCCCTTGCACATGGCCTAGCACTGTAAGTCCTGGTAATAGCCGGCAGTGCTAGTGTTAATCCCCTTGCACATGGCCTAGCACTTTAAGCCCTGGTAATAGCCGGCAGTGCTGGTGTTAATCCCCTTGCACATGGCCTAGCACTGTAAGTCCTGGTAATAGCCGGCAGTGCTAGTGTTAATCCTCTTGCACATGGCCTAGCACTGTAAATCCTGGTAATAGCCGGCAGTGCTAGTGTTAATCCTCTTGCACATGGCCTAGCACTGTAAGTCCTGGTAATAGCCGGCAGTGCTGGTGTTAATCCCCTTGCACATGGCCTAGCACTGTAAGTCCTGGTAATAGCCGGCAGTGCTAGTGTTAATCCTCTTGCACATGGCCTAGCACTGTAAATCCTGGTAATAGCCGGCAGTGCTGGTGTTAATCCCCTTGCACATGGCTTGGCACTGTAAATCCTGGTAATAGCCGGCAGTGCTGGTGTTAATCCCCTTGCACATGGCCTAGCACTTTAAGCCCTGGTAATAGCCGGCAGTGCTAGTGTTAATCCCCTTGCACATGGCCTAGCACTTTAACTCCTGGTAATAGCCGGCAGTGCTGGTGTTAATCCCCTTGCACATGGCCTAGCACTGTAAATCCTGGTAATAGCCGGCAGTGCTGGTGTTAATCCCCTTGCACATGGCCTAGCACTGTAAATCCTGGTAATAGCCGGCAGTGCTGGTGTTAATCCCCTTGCACATGGCCTAGCACTGTAAGTCCTGGTAATAGCCGGCAGTGCTGGTGTTAATCCCCTTGCACATGGCCTAGCACTGTAAATCCTGGTAATAGCCGGCAGTGCTGGTGTTAATCCCCTTGCACATGGCCTAGCACTGTAAATCCTGGTAATAGCCGGCAGTGCTGGTGTTAATCCCCTTGCACATGGCCTAGCACTGTAAATCCTGGTAATAGCCGGCAGTGCTGGTGTTAATCCCCTTGCACATGGCCTAGCACTGTAAATCCTGGTAATAGCCGGCAGTGCTGGTGTTAATCCCCTTGCACATGGCCTAGCACTGTAAGTCCTGGTAATAGCCGGCAGTGCTGGTGTTAATCCCCTTGCACATGGCCTAGCACTGTAAGTCCTGGTAATAGCCGGCAGTGCTGGTGTTAATCCCCTTGCACATGGCCTAGCACTGTAAGTCCTGGTAATAGCCGGCAGTGCTGGTGTTAATCCCCTTGCACATGGCCTAGCACTGTAAATCCTGGTAATAGCCGGCAGTGCTGGTGTTAATCCCCTTGCACATGGCCTAGCACTGTAAATCCTGGTAATAGCCGGCAGTGCTGGTGTTAATCCCCTTGCACATGGCCTAGCACTGTAAATCCTGGTAATAGCCGGCAGTGCTGGTGTTAATCCCCTTGCACATGGCCTAGCACTGTAAATCCTGCTAATAGCCGGCAGTGCTGGTGTTAATCCCCTTGCACATGGCCTAGATGTGAGTCAGACTTCACCAAAGTTACAATGTTGCAGTTTGCAGACAGGTGCCTGGAAACAGTCGGAGTCACATGCCAGGGGGAGGGCTCGCGCTAGTGGGATCGGCCCAGTTAGGGGGGTAGAGGCGTTAGTCACACCCCTGGTATAAAAAGGGACTCCCATGCTAATTTGTTCTGTTCCTGGGAAGGATCCCAGGGGAATCCAGTTCATGGGAGGGGTCCCTGTGTATCCAGTTCATGGGAGGGGTCCCTGTGTATCCAGTTCATGGGAGGGGTCCCTGTGTATCCAGTTCATGGGAGGGGTCCCTGTGTATCCAGTTCATGGGAGGGGTCCCTGTGTATCCAGTTCATGGGAGGGGTCCCTGTGTATCCAGTTCATGGGAGGGGTCCCTGTGTATCCAGTTCATGGGAGGGGTCCCGGTGTATCCAGTTCATGGGAGGGGTCCCGGTGTATCCAGTTCATGGGAGGGGTCCCGGTGTATCCAGTTCATGGGAAGGGTCCCTGTGTATCCAATTCCCTAGGGGGCCTTAGGATTCCATGGAAGTCCTTTCCTGATGGTTCTACAGTGTCAGTGCTGGTAGCTGACTCCTGGTTCTGAGTCTAGTCCAACCCAGGGGAGGGATGATGCCCCCTGGGAAAGGATATACTACAAGTCCAGGTATTTGAAGGACTATCTGGCCACCAAGGATGTGGACAAAGCATGGTCTAAGGAGAAAGGTATGTGGGCATGTCTGGACTAATGGTTACCTGTACCCTGTCTGCTAATAAAATCCCTGTTGCACTGTTGCTGGCACTCCAGAGTGGTTCCTGTTCTATATGAGTTGTTGTAGGGGAATGAACACCTGCCAATGGCACAGCCCCTACAGGTGGAGGCGCTGCACCACACCAAGACATCCAATACCCCAAGCTCCGTACATCACGGACGCCCAGGCTCCTGGAATACCTACAGGTGAGCACCACTAACACCTAATAGCTCCAGTAATATCATCTATCTCCCGTCGTCAGGGGGGGGGGGAGGGAGATAGGGGTGTTACAACTACATAGTGCGATATGCTTCAACTTTTTCCTAGAACAATGACAGCGTTTCCCACATCAGTTGTGGCTGAAAATCAGGATCACGTGCTTCCTGGATTCAATGCTGGTATATGGGTCTGGGTAATTCTTCACTGTTGTGATGAGGTAATCTCAATAAAACAAAATACAACCATAGTGCGAACTGTATGGACTAATGTTTTATACTGTATAGGTGTAGGCAAAATACACACTTACATTAAAACATCTAAAACAGGCATGTGTAACTATAGATGCGTGGCCTCCGGTACTCTCACCGCTCCGCCTGGAACCGGCGTCGCCTTATCCACTGCACTTCCAGTATCGCGTGTCGTCACTTCCGGTATAGTCTATAGCACTATGCGACCCCAGGTGGGATTTTGGTGGTGTCATTACTGGGAAAGGACTTTGTAGAAGCCGTGTGCAGTCTATGTGAGAGGCCTGGCGGAGACCTGATTGTTTCAGTTCAATGCCCCACCTGCAGGGTTCAGTATCTCCAGGGCACTGGGGTACCAACGAAGGCATCCCCTATGCTGCCTATTGTCTCCCCCGGGACTGCGAGTGAGATGGCCGTCTCTTTCTGGGGGCTTGAGCCATCTATGGGGCTGTGCTCCCCCCCCCCCCCCCCCCCGCCACCGGAAGTGTGGCCGGGAGCAGCTGATGCACTGCTTCCAGATTAGGAGGATGCCACGGGTCCCAATCCTGGGGACCTAGTCGATGAAGTAGCCGCGCCTGATGTCATCATCAAAGAAGAGATTGATGAGACGGAGATGATAGTATAGTGAGTATAGTGAGGGTGGGGCAGCTACCTCTGGTTTCTTGATGTTTTTTGGAATGTATTTATTTGAGGACAAAATGGTTTATGCAAGTACTGTATATTGTCCTACTGTTCATTTTTAGAAGGAGGCTCGTAAATGTTCCGCTGTTTAAAAAAAGTGTGTATATAATAGTGTGTATATAATAGTGTGTATACAATAGTCTGTATGCAATAGTGTGTACGCAATAGTGTGTATATAATAGTGTGTATACAACTCTATTGAAATTAAATGCAATTGGCTGCTCTACTTAAAGCAGAAGCTAAAACTGATTCATTAAACCTGTTCCTTTTACTGGAGGCTACAGACAGTTCCCAGCATTTCATATGAAGGAACGTTCTGCAGGATCCCCCCAGGATGGCTGGAACGCTGCGTACGTTGGAAGAGATTGCTGGGCCAGTGGCGTTGCATATGCCCTCTTTTGAAAACTTTTTCTTGGAAAGCAAACTTCTTGTTCTGCTTCTGATTGGGAGAAGAGATTGGGATGAAATATATAAAATACAGGCTTGATAGTAAATATTTGTCCCTTCCGTTCACTAATACAAACAATGCTTTATGCATCTTCATATGTAATCAGCCTTCCCTTTTATGAGTAGCCAAGAATCTAATTGTCCCTGTTTATTCTGACATTTATGTCATTTACAGCCAACTTTGACCAAATTTAGTTCATGGAAATTGTCCAGATTGTCTTTATTGGAAACATGCAAATATATCCGTCCTGAGACAGCCGCAAACTTGCTGCTTACCGCTGCATAAAACAAATTCACCTGATCCGACTCCTTCAGCACTTGATTTACACTCTCCCACCTGGCACTCGTGGATCGGGAAGGTACAATCTGTTGGGACAGATCAGAGAGAAAACCAGTTGTAAAAAAAAATCATTTGAACATCGAGCAGAAATCAGAACTTAATAAAAGAGAGAGATTTCTTTCAGTAGGTGACCCTGAGCTCATAGGGGAGCAGGCATCTTTTCAAGCCCCGAAAAGGCTTAAAACAGGAAATATAATATCTCTAGAGTGAGGAAGTAAATAGTCTTGTAACATGCTAAACATCTCACTAAATATCCTGACATTTGGTGGTGCATGGTGAGGCAGGTACTGGTAATAGATCAGGCCTGTTCTGTCATCTTAAACAACATTCATATTTCATTGGCGTAATAATTAAAATAACGTATTCACCAGCTGTTTTTTTTTTTCCAGATTTAATCTGTTTGGGCTCTGATTTGCATATTAAAAGCACTAATTAGCCCCTCAGAGTGCCTGAGCACGGATAGTGCCATAGCTGGTCATGTAACCACTGGAGACCTCTCCCCACTGCCTTCAGTACGATCTCATATACGCAGCACTGGTTATTACAGCCATGTATCGAGACGTGTGTGCTTTGTTGTACAGTATTGTGGGACTGTAATGCTGCATGGCTTCATTCTCGTATTTTCCCCTCGCTTTGAAATGTCGTGTTTCATCTGTCTGCTTGTCTGTCATTTTGTGTGTTTCAGAACCTTCCTGAGCAGGAACGGAAATGCGCATCCATTCGCCCATACAATGCTGCGCTCGGGTACAGAGACGCTGCTCCCTAAGCTGCGATTCAGCATCCAAATAAACATATTTTTTTTATAAGATATTATCTATGATGATGGAAAAGTGATTTGTCCATTTTAACTAGAGATGGGGGAACCATTACAACTCTGTACCCCGGAATTCCACGGATTGTTTAGCTCAAATCACCCCCCCTCCCCCACCACCACCCCCCACCCCCCAATCAAACTGGGTACTAAAAAAGATGAGCAGATTAATTAAAATGCGTCATTTAATATAATCTGGATGGATTTTTAAATATCTGAACACCGATTTGATGAGAGAGACTGAAACTATTTTTATATCTGTATCTTTATCTCTCTCTCTATATATCTATATATATGTATAAACACACACACTTCCAGTCAGTAGGTCAGTACCTTAGGCTTATCCACTATATATATATATATATATATATATATATATATATATATATATATATATATATATATATATATATATATATATATATATATATATAGTATGGAAATACTTTAATGATGTGTGGGATTGGACACATTTAAATATACTTTGCATATCTCCCAGCTCCATTTTCAGCATAGGTACTGTATGTCTCCCTAATTTTTTTTGATGGAAGCTTGAGGGTATATGCGGCAGAGAGGTCGAGTAATATGAGCAGAGTGTAATGACCTCTGTCTTTGGCAGCATGGACGTCATCAGTTATTTTAGTGAGGGCTGTTTCAGCGGAGTGAGCAGTGCAGAAGCCAGATTGGAGAGGGTCTAGGAGAGAATAGGTGTTGAAAAAATGGAGCAAGCGAGAGAATACAAGACGTTCCAGTAGTTTAGAGGCAAAAGGCAGGAAAAGACAGGTAGGGTTAAAAAGACAGGTAGGGTCAAGCTTGCTGTTTTTGAGTAATGGTATAACTGTTGCATGCTTGAAGGAGGATGGAAAGGTTCCAGAGTAGAGGGAGGAGTTAAAAATGTGTGTGAGCGTAGGGATTATAGTAGGAGCAAGAGGTTTTAGGAGATGGGAGGGAATGGGGTCAAGAGGGCAAGTGGTAGAGGGAGAAGAGGAGATCAACAGTGACACATCCGCCTCCGAGACAGCGGAAAAAGAGTCAAGAAAGGCAGGAGGAGAGTTAGGAAGAGGTGTAGGATGAGAGGAGGAAACACTGGGGATGTCCTGACGTATGGATTCCACCTTTTACTTAAAATAGTCAGCAAAGTCCTGAGGTGAGATAGAGGAAGAAGAGGCAGCTGAGGGTGGTTTGAGTAGAGTGTCAAAGATAGAGAAGAGTCAGCGTGGGTTAGACTTATGTGTGTTGATTATTGAAGAGAAGTACGTTTGTTTAGCTTGAGAGAAGGCAGAGTTTAAACTGGATAGCATAAATTTGTAGTGAAGGAAGTCTGCGAGAGTGAGATTTCCTCCAGAGGCATTCAAATGAATGAGCGCAGGTACGCAGCATGCACCTGTGGGAATTTAGCCAGGGTCTGGGGCTAGAAGGACGAGGATGGCAGAGAGAAAGCGGGGCATGTAGATCAAGAGAGGAGGGTAAGGCAGAGTTGTAGTTCCTGACTAGGTTGTCTGGGTCTGTAGCAGAACTGAGAGAGAAGAGGGAGGAGCGTAATGTGGACTCAAAGGCTGGTAGGTTAATAGAGTGCAGGTTTCTGCAGAACTGAGGGGTAGATGGAGGTGGAGAAGGGGAGAAGCAAGAGACAGAGAATGAGATTAGGTGATGGTCAGAGAGGAAATGGAGAGATCAGAGAGAGAGAAAAGTTTTTAGTGAAAACCGTGTCTATGTAGTGGCCATCCTTGTGGGTACTGGCTGCAGTCCACTGTTGAAGGCCAAAAGAAGAGGTTAGAGAGAGGAAAGCAGGAAGCCCAAGGGAAAGAGGGGTCATCAATGTGGCAATTGAAGTCCCCAAGGAGAAGAACGGGAGTCTGAGGAGAGAAAGAAAGAGAGCCTGGATTCAAAGTGAGAGAGACAGTGAGAGGAGAGAAGATCTGGACAATGTGTGCCTCAAAGGAGGGAAAAGCAAGAGAGGGAGGAATAGGAAGGGTTCGGTAATGGCAGAGAGAGAAGAGTAGAAGCCCCACGCCTCCACCCCTGCCATCAGGGTGTAGAGTGAGGGAGAAAGAAAGGCCACCATAAGAGAGGGCAGCGTCAGACTGAGTGAGCCAGGTCTCAGTTATAGCAAATAGGAGCAGAGAGTGAGAGAGAAAGAAGTCATGTACAGAGAGGAACTTGTTAGAGAGGGAGCGAGCATTCCAAAGGGCACAGGAGAATGGGAGAGAGGAGGGAGGGTGGCAGGGGATGGGTATGAGGTTAGAGGGGTTGACACCAGAAGGAGTAGAGGTTGCATTTGGCAGACAAGAACGAGAGCATGTAGGAATAAGACAGGGACCAGGGATTGGGAGAGATGTCCCCAGAAGCAAGGAGACGAAGCATGGATAGAAAGAGAATGTGTGAGGAGGATTTGTAGGGGTGTGTTTTAGTGCAGGGTGTATAGCTGTGTGGTGTCAGATGGCGCCGGTAAGAAAGGAGTTCATGTGAACTGCGAAGTGATCAAGGAAGGAGAGATGGAGATATATGAATAGAGTTAGAGACATACTGATGCTGGTAGAAATAAGTGCATAATTTGAGAAGTGAGGTCACAGCAAATATAAATAGTAGCGGCGGTATCGCAGCAATAGTAATGTGCTGAGATTTGCAGTCTGGGATAGATAATATCCTCCTTTCCAGCGTAGTTCAAATGCAGGAATCAGGACCAGTAGGTGTTGTTTACTTCTTTTGAACTTCCTTTTAAAGTTCAGTTTTCCTGCTACTTACAGTGGGCTTCTTGGATGGGCTATATGATTCTTGTAGTCTAATGCATTTTCTAAACAGTAAGAAATATGTATTTGAAATCTTGTGTATGCTTTCTTCTACCTAACATACGTAGTCACTATAAAACTGAAGAAATGGCGGGTCGACATGTGCTGGGAGGGAGCTGGAATTTGGAAAAAAGGGACCATTATTTTGCAAATTTGCATGAAAGTTTATACTGAAAGTTATTATTTATGTCAACCCATTATAATGTACAATATATAAACCAATGAAAATATTTCCCTCTATTCATTGCTAGATGGGCCGGCAGTGCAACCAACTATTTACAGTATTACTAGCAGCCCCAATACAGTAAGAATAAAGTCTTATTACAGTACCGACACACTTTATTGCAGTGTGGTCGGTACCGCAAGCCGGGATATTTCCCGGCTTGCTTGTGGCTGTCCCTCGGCGTGCCGCGCATCATAGACGCGCGGTCACGCGTCTTCGGGAGCCTGCGCCCGCTGCACGCGCGTCCAGGGCTCCCCGAGGGAGCCCTGGTGTCCCGCGATCTGCGGGACACCGGCAGGGGGTTCCGGGGGACCCGGCGGACCCGGTAGCGGTAGGGAGAGCGCCCCGATCGGAGGGCGCTCTTCCGCTGCTTCGGCGCACGCCCGTCACACTCGGGCGCGCGCCAGGCTACTGCTGCGGCCAAGAACGGGCAAATGCTCGAATAAACTTGGCCGCAGCAGTATTACTACAACAATATTAAGAAACATAAAGAGAACCATTGTGGAACGCTTCTACTAAAAGAACATCATGGTTTCTCCTGGTTAGGAGACTTCGCAGATCTGTCTGTAAGTTGCCTCCTTACATTGAGGCAAAATGCACATTTTCATCAGCAAAATATTTGTGGAACGAACCCCCTGTAAATTGGCGCTATTGCCCCCAATGTGCTCTCTGGTTTCTTTGTTACTTTGGCACAGGCTGGGAGCCTGGTACCAACTGCTTTTGACGTCAGCGTCCCTTACACAGCATAGTAATGTCTATTGATATGCATTCAACAGACCACAACTCTTGTTGAAAATAATTGGGCATGGCATCCCCATGATCCTTAGCCAAAGGTAATCCAGTAGTTCTAAGCTCTTATAAATCAGATTTGGGGAAGCTCTGTAAACCAGCCACATGCCTAGATGGTATGCCCAATTAGCCTGGAATAAGTTGGCCAGTAACAATGTACATCACCAGTACAACCTGCTTCTGTGAAAATGATCCCAATCATTAATGTTTCAATCCCAGCCCTTCTTCCTGCGCTGCAGTTAGTGCCCACAGTGTGCCACCAGGACATGGCAGCAGACAATACTGCCATTGGCTTTCTGACAGCGTAATTATACAATGCCAGCTATTATCCATTGACTGGAGTGATGGCTCTGTGATTCAAAGTGGCTAAACACACACCCACTTCAAGGCAATGGGCCTCAGGAATATGCTAAAATGCCTCTAGATTACACAGCATATTGTCTCCATCCACATCACATGAACATCAGGGCTTTCATAGAAAGCTTTTCCCCTACAATAAGTGAAGAGATTATCTTGCATTACTCTGAGTGGGGTTTTCTTTTTTAAATTATAAATGAGATCATGGGCTACAATTATTAACCCCATATCTGCTGGTCAGTATCACATTGTATTTCACATTTCTCTTGAGTTAGAAACCAAGTGATTATCTATTTGATAAACCTATTAAGAAAAAGCTGTGGAGAGATGCAGTTGTGTAAGAGAGAGCCGGTACTGCCAGCAGAAAGCTCAAGTGCCCCTTTGTAGGTCACTGGTAAGACATCACCTAGAGTTCCGGATCCCCATCCTTAAAAGGATATAACAAAACAGAGGTGATCCAAAGAACAGCAAAGTGGCATGGCTGGCATCATAAAATAAAGGACCCCAACATATACCCTCTGCAAGAATGGGAGAGAAGGAAGGCCATGAATTAATGAATTCACTATAAATAATTGGCAGCTCCCCTGGGTGACGAGGTATACAGTAAGCATCTTACTCTGTATCAACGTCCATGTGAGGTGTGTAATATGAATCATTTTGCTGGACTGCTTGGATCCAGCTACTTTTCTTGCTGAGTAGTTCTACGATCCAAGTGAAAATGTCTGTTTCAAGGTTTTGTTGGCTTACTTGACTGCCAAAAGAAATATGAAATGTTTACCAATTACCACCTGCAGGCACCAAAGATTCTGTTTCATTATTATTATTGTTATTATTATTATTATTATTAATGAAAACATTTTTTTGTAATTATTGTTCCATATATAAATACAGCATCCATCATTTCTACCCTCTCCCTGAGTCCCTACACATAACCTTCGATGTCTCCTTGATATTATCCACAAATAATACTTCACAGATTTGTCCAGATTGATAATAGGGCTTGAACATTTGCTAAAAAAAATTGCTCCAGCAATTAAGCGTTGGTTGTTTTTATTTTATTTATTTTATTTTTTTAGAAGGATGTGTCCCACTGTGCTGGGTATTTCCGTCCCCTCCCTGTCAGGCCGTTGCTCACTAGTATTGTGGCGCCATGGAGAGGAGCTAATTGGATTTGTTGTCACCTCCTGAAGCTGCCAGGAGCTCACGTCTGCTCTGGTTACAGATGAAGACATCACGGTGACAGGCTTAGAGATGGCTCAGCTGGCATCCTAGGGCCACTAATAGAGCCATGTTGATTTAATGTCCGAGTGGAGAGGTACGGACAAGCTGTTCAAGTTTTTGATTCCAAATAAAGCAGGAATACGCCATGAGTACTTTGTGGAACAGTAAATAAACTTCTGTGCCTCTGGTAGAACCTAATTCTGGCTACAAAAGACATGTAACCAGTTCAGTGTCCGGGGAGAGCGCAGTGCATTGGTTTGCAATGTGCTGCAGATATCTTTGGCACCGGATATGTAAAGCCTTTACGTGCCAGGCGAGTATTTAAAGGGTAAATTGAGATATTACAGTTATCTACTCCAGTACTGGTGGAACCTGTGAAGGGTTAATGGTATCACTGCCTCCCTTGTTCATGTTGCCTTAAGGGAAAACACTTAATTCCTTCATACATAAATTTTACTTAACTATGTAATTATAGATGAATCCTATTAGTTTTAAAATTGCCTTAGTGGTTAAAAAGGTGTTTAAATGTAATCTGCACTGGTAAGGAAATTAATTCCTTACTTATTATTTTTTTTTTAACATGCACGAACAATCATTGGCTATTCAAATTCTTTCTTTTAAATTGTTTTATTATTATTTCACCATTATTGAAAAAGCAGTAGTTCAGTTAAGTACATCCGGATATCACAAAGTTATATCCTCATTTGACAGATTATGCTAGGGTAAGACAGAAGGCGCGTGCAATGGTTCTTTATTGGTTTAAGTATTTTACTCTGAACCTAAAGAAACCTTCAATTATAAAACATATTGTAATGCAAAAGATACCATGTGATGCCCTGGCCAGCCGCCACAAACGCAACACTTTGTACACTTCTGTATTCCGTCTTGTCCATTTATATGTCTGTAGAACCTTGCACTGTGATATATTTCTGGCACTGTGATATATTTCTGGCACTGTGATATATTTCTGGCACTGTGATATATTTCTGGCACTGTGATATATTTAACAAAAGACACAAAGCCTCAGTGCTACATCCAACTTGACAAATTATATAGTTAAATACTTATCTGTATGTAACACAATTCCCCCCCCCCCCCCCAATCGCAGATAGGGACCATGTGGGGGATCTGCATGTATTACCAGGTGTGGTGCAATACCTGTCAGGGTCACAGGAGGCCTGAGCCTCCGCTGATGGGAACCTGGGGTGTATCCTGGAACGATGCTCACAATATAACAGCGCCTCCACCTGTGCAGGATCCTAGAGTATAGAATAACCCCTGACACAGGATACGCATACAGTAAAAACATACACCAGAGTATATATAACAGTTTACTAGATGCAGCAGAATAACATATCACAATATAACATCAACAGCATCACAATAGTGTCACCCTGTAACACTGGCCTCATTGGGCCATAACCCCACACCATATACCCAAGAGTCCCACAACACCACTGTGGAGGGAGAGGGGGATTGGCCCGGTATTAAAGGGGTTGCACCCCACATGGCCACCCCCCTGACCTCACTGGGGAGGCAACTGGGGTTAACTGGACTGCGATCCAGTAATGTGTTTTTCCCTGCTTCAGCCACCAAATGTGTATCCCCCTGTAACCATGTACTTTTCCCAAACCAGTGTCTGCACCAACACTCACACTGGGATCCGTTCAGTGATAGAAGGGTTAATAGTTAGGAAGTGATTATAGCCCTTTGTTCCATTTTCCCGCCTTTACAGGCTCCAGTTTGCAGCTCCCCATAGGTCGCAATTGCAGCTCCATACAATCCAATGGCGAATCCGGTGATTTGGGCCCGTTTCCGTAGAAGACCTGCAGGTGGCGCCCGAGAGGAGGAGCGACGGTTCCCCATTGTAAGTCAATGGAACCATTCATTTCAATGGAGATTCCTCGACGCCGACCTCCAGGAACGGGTTGGCAGCCATCCAAACCTCAGACCACAGAAGCGGATACATTATCTAAAAAAGAGCTTTCGGTCACGTTAGTTCAAATTCAAACACAATTGGCATGTGAAACTTAGGTTCTAGGGCACCCAGGAATAAAATTATTTTTGCCCCTAGACCCTAGGAACCCCCACATACGACCACCACCGGGTCCGAGAATGAACGACCCCCCTAAAGGGTCGTGCTCGTCAGATGGGTCGCGCCATTGACTCCAATGGTAGCGGAGGTCCCATTGAATCCCATGGCGGCGCCGGCCCATGCATTTCCTATGGCGGCCCCGCCATGTTGATTCCAATGGGGGAAAGCCGCGTGGCTTTAAAAGTGCTAAGTCCGAAAGGGTAGAAAATGTAAGCCTATATCTTCAGTTCTGTGAGTGCCAGAGGGTTGGGATTTTGGTCGCATTTAGTCACTGTTCCGGCATGACTGCATGGCCATTTCCAGCCTTCTTCGATTAACCAGACAGAGTATGGGCAAATGTAAAAAAATTGTGGTTTTCCTATAGACTTCAATGGCGGAGTTTCGCCATTGAAAGCCTATAGCGGAGGAGCCCATTGACTTCAACGGCGGAGTTGCTCCATTGAAAGCCTATAGCGGCGGAGCTCGTTGAATTCAATGGGAGAGTGAAAAGCAAAGATTTATTTTAGTTATAGCGGAGAATCCTGCATTAAAGTTAATAATATTAACAGTGCTGATCAAAGAAAGAATTTGATCAGAAAGGCAAAGCTATACACAGCACTCAAATCATATATAATATGCTGATGGACACAGTAAGTGGTCCTGCAGAAATGCTGCACAAACTGGTAAGTATTCCAGAATCACCGCAGAAATCAAAAACAATAACATTTTATTACGTCTATATCGACCTTTAAAAACACAGATGCAATATTAAAATTCCCCATATTGTTGTGGCCGATATGAATAATTGGGATAATAAGGTAAGTATGATTGACTAGTCTCTTCAACTATTCATATCCTAACATCCAAACAAATAATTAGCTTGCATTAGAGAAGACTTAAAAGATAGGCTAATAGAGTATCTAAGAGCAGTGGTAATACCCTAAATAACTGCCCATATCTATGTTGGTTATGGTGTTAGAGGATAGAGTAATCACAATCAATAGTATAAATCTGTAAATACTAAAGTTGCAGCCTTAAACCCCTTTAGAGAAAGGGTGTTCCTCACCTCTAATTAGCTCTCATATGTGTGAGCTGAGAGAAGGAGACACTGCATGTATATGGGTTTAATACAAGTAGCAATATGTATGCAAAGTATTGTAACAGAGTCTTCTATGTTATAACAAAATCTCCTTTGTAACCATAAACATGGAGCAGTAGAGCATTGATATTATCATAGATGTACAGAATGTAAATACAGGTGTGAGATGATTGTGATGCTTGGCCTCTAAGTGCTGCCTACTCACAGGATGTAGGTAGCCACCTCCTGTGTTTACTCAGAGGGACCCACCAGATTCTACTGATCACGCCACTATACACATCCTACCTACATCCTGTGAGTAGGCAGCACTTAGAGGCCAAGCATCACAATCATCTCACACCTGTACATTCCAGTCTGCACTTAGTGTGTTTTTTTGTTGTGTTTTCTCCCACATGCTCCCCCTGGGTTGAGAAAATATCGTTTGATCTTCTGGGACCAGTCAAGACAGTCCCTTCCAGAGGGTCTGAGCAGGGGGTTGCAACTTATATTATACTTTCACCTTTGCACTATTTGAGTCACGATTTTCTTTGATATCACTATTTATGAGTTATATATATTCACTGTAATTTAAGTGATCACTAGCACTTAATTAGCGCCAGTTTTTTTCACCAATCACGTTATCAGAATGTAAATACAGACATCTATATTAGTGTGTGGAAATAGGGATTCACAGGCAGTAGAGAAACCTAATAGATCCCATAAAATACAGCCGTGAAACCCCTACTGCAAGAAAATTTACCACCTCTAATTAGCTCTCTTATGTGAATAAAATAGGGAACGTTACCACTGTATGTATAGGAATTTTAGTTGGTTTTTGGTATCTCCGGTTCTGGGGGTCGTGGAGGGCTGAAACTTGGCCACCGTGACAATGATCCTCCGGCATGAGGACCTGGCAAGTTTCGGCCCGCTCAGACCCCCAGAACAGATTATGTTAATACAAATTGATAGTGACGTGAGTGACGTCTATTCCCGACGACCGTGAAACTCGCTGACGTCATCAGAGGTGGCGAGATCCAGTGGTTAGCTGCATGGAGAAGACAGGCTTGTATCATACACATAGACTCAGCATGGGTCTAGCTGCGATCACGCAGCAACACGCAGGCTCTATTACAATATTGTAGCATTTAGTGCTATCCCTATATGCATGTTCATATACAGAGGCGGCACATTTTATTTGAGTGCGGCTAGCTCCGCAAGCCTGGGGATGCCCCGGCATGCTAGCCGCACTCCCTCGGCGATGACGCGCGGTCACGCGTCATCGGGTGCCTGCGCCCCCTGCACACGCGTCCGGGAGCCCTGGTGTCCCGTGATGTGGGGGACGGCGGCAGGGGGTTCCGGGGGACCCGGCGGACCCGGCAGCGGGAGGGAGAAAGCCCCGATCGGAGGGCGCTCCTCTGTGTCTTCGGCGTGCGCCCGGCACCCTCTGGCACGCGCCAGGTTACTGCTGCGGCCGAGAACGGGCAAATGCTCGAATAAACTCGGCCGCAGCAGTATGTGACTCTGTTGCTAAACTCATACAGTGAATAGTGACAGCTGCATTCTCAGCCACTTTGTGTTTTTCTTGCCTACCGAAGTATATACTCTGAAAGAGAATATAGCACTATTAGAGGGAAGTGCAACAGGCAAGAAACAGATATACGATACAAGATAGCTTTACCATCATAGGGAGCACTTTATCTCCTCAGTATGCAGTTTGACAAAAACCACTGATCTGACATAATATATGCAAGAAAGTTTTTGGAGTTCCTATCTATGACAGACAGTTGATTGAACTACCATTAAGGCCTCGTTCAGGGTGCCAGCTGCAGGACTCGGAGGGAGGGCGTGAGGGAGGCAGTGCTGCAGTTTGCTGGGCGATCTGTGTTTATCCCCCAGCAGACTTTTCAGCTTTGGGGAGGGGGCGGGGTTACACACAGCAGGGTAAGTATCCAAGTTGCAGTCATGAAATCATTCTGAAGAATGATTTCATTGGCTGCCTTGGTCCCTGTGACGCTGCTGCAGCTCCAAAAAACGAAATTTTCGTTTATTGAAACTGTAGTCAGCTTCAACTCCTGGCTTCGGAGACAGGGCGGTTGCTACCCTGAAAACCAGTATTCAAATTGAATACTTTGTTTCTCACGGCAGCACGCACGGCAGCACGCCCTCCCTCCGAAGCCAGCACCCTGAACGAGGCCTAACCCTAAAAGCCACCTCTGAAGGGGTATTTTTAAAAGTTTTTTGTATGTGTGTATATATGTGTTTTTAATCAGTATTTAGACAAATAAAACTTTGTTATTTTCATTGGACTTTTTGGTACAAGGGTCATTAACCCCCTATACATTTGTTGAAATAGGTAATTGTGCCTACTGGACTATTGGTGTCTAGAGTAATTATGTACAGCATTGAGTGCCGGGTGCTATGGGGTTACTTTTCTGATCTCTTTGATCAACACTGTTAAAACGCAGATCCAGGTCTGGTAGACGTGTAGGCGCCTTGACTTTTGTGTGGGGCTAAAGAAATGAGACCCCAGGGTCAGATGTACGCATGTGCCAACTAGCTGGGGGGCATGATCTATCAATGTTCCCCCGGTAGAGATTGGGTACAGATAATTGTTCTCCAATAACTGGCACTCAATGACAATGTATAGGACTGGAATCACATAAAAACCTGTGTTAGTCCTATGCTCAGAGTCTTCGATTTTACCAAGTACTTGATGCCCGATTGCTGTATGAATTGCCAATCCTGTACCTGATTGATTCCATACCCAACCCCTAAGTAAGTGTTATTTCTTGTCTGTTATTTGTATTATCTCGTGTGTTCACCTATCTAGGAATAAACTATCTTTATTATATCTAAGTCGTGTTCAATTCAACCCAGTTATTTTGGTGCACCCGGGTATAGCAGAATAACAGCCAGGGGATCCGTCTGCGTCCAGCGCCGAAGCCTCAGCGATGGCATCCTCCTCCTGATGGGACAGTCTCCCTATGAGCGATCTCACCATACAGAAAGTCTCTATCTTCAGTGAGGTAGGTCTGGTCCCAGACAACGCTTGTCAGGGTAGCGCAGCACTGCAGCTGTGTCCCTGAACTTAACACACTACTAAGGGGCAAGGTCCGTAACTGAAGGGGCCTTCCCTACAGCAGCCACAATCTGATATGAGTAGGGCCTAGCTGGGGCATAGGGGGTCTCTGCAGGGGCTACTTGCCTCCCTGCACCTACACCCTCCCCTGTCTGTGTCCCAGCTCCTACTGATCTTTCCTAACCCAGCGCGCCAAAATGTATCTCTCTGCAGGGGAATCTGTAAGCCCTATTGGCTGCCTTGGGTCAGGTGTGTGCATCCCCCTATGCATCCTGGTGCTGTAGTCCCTTGCGGACCTCTTTAGTATTGGGGCCACGTGTGCGATCGCAACTGCTCATTAGCAAGTCTGTAATGGCCGCCACTGGCTCTGTCTGCGCATGCCCTAAATGTAATGGCCGCTGCGGACTCCTGGAGCTATACTGCGCATGCGCGACTACACTGCACATGCGCAACCACACACAAGATGGCGGCGCCCTTCACACGATGCCGCTGGGAGCCCCCGGCGACGCGCTCGCCCCCACAGCTCCCCGACTCGGCACAGGTAAGGCCGCGCGTATAGTGCTAGAGAAAGTTGTACTTTGTTTGCGGCGGCGTTGCAGGTGTCCAGGCCATTGATTGGTTCAGAGGCTGTCACATGAGGCAACAGACCCTAAAAAATCAAATATTCCCGGCTGCAAAAAATTGCGTCGCTTTGTCGCCGTCGCGCTTACTTACTGCACGCGGCGGCGACAATGCATTTGTTTTCGGGCGACGTCGCATCACTGTCACTATAAGCGTGGCCTAAGGGGGAACCCTGCTACATGTAAATAAAGTTTAAGTTGAAATAAATACTTATCGGTTTATCGTCTCAGAAGTGTAGGGGTTCATTTGTGGTACATTTGGGTCCTGAGCTTACGTGTGTGTGTGTGTGTGTGTGTGCGTACATTTCAATTGGTAAAACAATTTGGCGGTTAGTGAGCCCTCCTCCCTGGTTTCCGGCTCGCGGTGCGCTGGTCGCACACGCGTGTTGGCTCACGCACTGCAGTGGTGCGTCAACCAGCAGGGAAGACAACACAATTGTGTTCCCATGCGGCATCACGGTCACCTGGTGCGCGGGGAGCCAATACGAGGGCAGATAGCTTTGACCAATGAGAGCGCAGCGCTTTGAGCTGCTAGGCTGTGCCCCCCCCTGCCCCGCAGTTGGGAGTGGCAGTTGGAGAGGGCCTCCCTATGAGTCATGTAAATATGTTTGTGTATAGTTATATGTACTAAGGATGTTTTGCATGGGGGGATTGCCCTATCAAGCGACCGGGGCTGCCCTGGTGGTGCAGTTGGCCGGTGCTGTGGCTCCCCAGCTCCCTCACCGCCTGCAATACTCTCCCTCCTGTCAATGCCAGGATCCAACTTCGGCCCAACCAGAGGAGGAAGCTGGGCAGTCCCTGGTGCCGCAAGACCGCTAGGTAAGTGTGTGTGATGTCACGCGACAACGCGATGTCCCGACGCCGAGATGCTGCAGGAGTAGGGCTACTCTTCAAGGAATCGCCCGGGCTGGCAGTTAAGTACAATCTGCCCCAGATATCTTGTCACCTTTATTGTTTTCAGTTAAGGAACGTGCCCCATTCAGTTAGCGCCTATAGTAATAGATTGTTCTCATGTGGGAAGAGGAGTGAGCGTGTGCTCAGCAGGAGTTCTCAGAGTAGCAGCTTCGGAGCAGAATCTGATCGGACCCACGGGCAAGTCCTTAGTAAATTCCTGATCCAATATGGATGGACGAGGTGGGCAGTACACAGAGTGACAGATCCCAGAGACGTAGAGTGTACTCCCACCACAGGAGCCCCCGTGAGATGGGGCACTATTGATGCTATACAGGAGATTGCCAATCTAACCAATATTAAGGGACACAAGTATTAGTACCTCCTCGGCGTATGAGTGAGAGCTAAAAAACCCTGTGAGGAAGCTGTCCGTTAGAACAGCGAAATGCGTAGAGCGTAGCTCAGTTGCGTGATCTGGAGAGAGGAGAGATAAGCACACTGACGCGCGGACGGACGAATTGGCGAAACCGGAAGTGACGTCGGAGGCTGTGACGTATGCGGATAAGATTGGACGCTCAGACGTGCGAGGAGGTGGTGAGATCGCTACTCACCACACAGGGACACTGTCTGCTATACCTCTCTTTTGATCAGCACCTAAATGTAAGCCTCTATCTGTGAGATTCTTTGATAAACTGTATTTTTATGTTAAATCTGCACCATGGGTCTGTTGTTCTATCTTTGAGATTCACTGGACCACCTGCATCTTACCAAGTCAGAGACAACGTTGCCACTGTTTGGGATCCTGTCTCTGGGATCCTGTGAGTAGGAAATGTATAGTTTTTTTTCACCTTATATTCATTTGTGCTTGCATTATTGCACTATGTGATTTTTTTTCTTTTACATGGCTTTCACCACCGCTCCCCTATGGTTTGAAGAATTAACTAGATTCCACCTGGCCACATTAGAGCTCAAAGAAAAGCCTCCTGTTGGAAACAGGAGAGAGATTCCTTAGCTCACATTTGGGCTGACAGAAGGAGAGCAGAGCAGCCTGCACACTGACACTGTCTTGGGCACAAAGGCTGTGCTGAGATCAAGACACCCAGACACCTATATTTTCTGGACACAGAGGACCCAGGAACCTGCCAGAGACTGACATGGAGGGCCACCTGCTTAAGGTACCTCCTGAGACTTTTGGGTGATAGGCTGGTAATGGGAATATCCCTCCAGTCCTGCAGATAGGGTCTATGGAAGTAAGTTAGCCCTTACAAAGGGATTGGTGTTTGTTATTTTGTTGTTTTTGTATTATTTGCCTGGATTAAGGAACAGGCACAATAAAGCCAAGAGATAATTTCATCCTTATCGGTCTCCATTATATGAACCTCTGCACACATCTCTTACAGCGCCCGTCCTTATTCTCATGTGTATATCCACGCCCAGCCTGAGCAGGTCTGAGAGACGGAGCCCAGCCTGCACTGACCCAGCACCCTGACCAGGTCTGAGAGACTGAGCCCAGCCTGCACCGACCCAGCACCCTGACCAGGTCTGAGAGACTGAGCCCAGCCTGCACTGACCCAGCACCCTGACCTTGTCTGAGAGACTGAGCCCAGCTTGCACTGACCCATCACCCTGACCAGGTCTGAGAGACTGAGCCCAGCCTGCACTGACCCAGCACCCTGACCAGGTCTGAGAGACTGAGCCCAGCCCACACTGACCCAGCACCCTGACCAGGTCTGAGAGACTGAGCCCAGCCTGCACTGACCCAGCACCCTGACTAGGTCTGAGAGACTGAGCCCAGCCTGCACTGACCCAGCACCCTGACCAGGTATGAGAGACTGAGCTCAGCCTGCACTGACCTAGCACCCTGACCAGGTCTGAGAGACTAAGCCCAGCCGGCACTGACCCAGCACCCTGACCAGGTCTGAGAGACTGAGCCCAGCCTGCACTGACACAGCACCCTGACCAGGTCTGAGAGACTGAGGCATGCCTGCACCCAGCACCCTGACCAGGTCTGAGAGACTGAGCCCAGCCTGCACTGACCCTGCACCCTGACCAGGTCTGAGAGACTGAGCCCAGCCTGAACTGACCCAGCACCCTGACCAGGTCTGAGAGACTGAGCCCAGCCTGCACAGACCCAGCACCCTGTGCAGGTCTGAGAGACTGAGCCCAGCCTGCACTGACCCAGCACCCTGACCAGGTCTGAGAGACTGAGCCCAGCCTGCCCTGACCCAGCACCCTGACCAGGTCTGAGAGACAGAGCCCAGCCTGCACTGACCCAGCACCCTGACCAGGTCTGAGAGACAGAGCCCAGCCTGCACTGACCCAGCACCCTGACCAGGTCTGAGAGACAGAACCCAGCCTGCACTGACCCAGCACCCTGACCAGGTCTGAGAGACTGAGCCCAGCCTGCACTGACCCAGCACCCTGACCAGGTCTGAGAGACAGAGCCCAGCCTGCACCCACCCAGCACCCTGACCAGGTCTGAGAGACTGAGCCCAGCCTGCATTGACCCTGCACCCTGACCAGGTCTGAGAGACTGAGCCCAGCCTGCACTGACCCTGCACCCTGACCAGGTCTGAGAGACTGAGCCCAGCCTGCACTGACCCAGCACCCTGACCAGGTCTGAGAGACTGAGCCCAGCCTGCACTGACCCTGCACCCTGACCAGGTCTGAGAGACTGAGCCCAGCCTGCCCTGACCCAGCACCCTGACCAGGTCTGAGAGACTGAGCCCAGCCTGCACTGACCCAGCACCCTGACCAGGTCTGAGAGACAGAGCCCAGCCTGCACTGACCCTGCACCCTGACCAGGTCTGAGAGACTGAACCCAGCCTGCACTGACCCAGCACCCTGACCAGGTCTGAGAGACAGAGCCCAGCCTGCACTGACCCAGCACCCTGACCAGGTCTGAGAGACAGAACCCAGCCTGCACTGACCCAGCACCCTGACCAGGTCTGAGAGACTGAGCCCAGCCTGCACTGACCCAGCACCCTGACCAGGTCTGAGAGACTGAGCCCAGCCTGCACTGACCCAGCACCCTGACCAGGTCTGAGAGACTGAGCCCAGCCTGCACTGACCCTGCACCCTGACCAGGTCTGAGAGACTGAGCCCAGCCTGCACTGACCCAGCACCCTGACCAGGTCTGAGAGACTGAGCCCAGCCTGCACTGACCCTGCACCCTGACCAGGTCTGAGAGACTGAGCCCAGCCTGCACTGACCCAGCACCCTGACCAGGTCTGAGAGACTGAGCCCAGCCTGCACTGACCCAGCACCCTGACCAGGTCTGAGAGACAGAGCCCAGCCTGCACTGACCCATCACCCTGACCAGGTCTGAGAGACTGAGCCCAGCCGGCACTGACCCTGCACCCTGACCAGGTCTGAGAGACTGAGCCCAGCCTGCACTGACCCAGCACACTGACCAGGTCTGAGAGACAGAGCCCAGCCTGCACTGACCCTGCACCCTGACCAGGTTTGAGAGACTGAGCCCAGCCTGCACTGACCCAGCACCCTGACCTGGTCTGAGACACTGAGCCCAGCCTGCACTGACCCTGCACCCTGACCAGGTCTGAGAGACTGAGCCCAGCCTGCACTGACCCTGCACCCTGCATCTCATCAGCATGGGCTCTCGTTATTGTAGCGCAATGTTGCACTAGCTTTGCATAACGTGACATTACTCAAGTCTAGCTATGCATTAATGTGTGTATAATGTATTTTAAAATTAGATAGATGTAATTGTTGCTATTGTATGGTGTACTTGAGGTCAGGGTTAGCCTTGGTTTTCAATTTTGTATTCTTGTTGGTACTTATATTTTTTCTCAGGCTAAATTGTTCTGTTCAAGGCTTGAATTTGTTAATTGTTTAATTGTTAGGGATGGAATGTAAATTGTTTAGGGATGTCATTAATGCATGGTAATTGATTTATGTTTACTGGATTGGATAAAATAGAATACTTGTTTGGAGGTATTTGTATTTTGCTTGCAATGTTATTGTTAACATTCATTTGTAGAATGTATATGGTGCATAGATTGTATGCATCATATATACAATGTAAATGCAATGTGTTGATTGGCATTTGAGGTATTTGTTTGGCAGTTGATGATTGTGATTGTAAGTTCAGTTAGGATTATTAAAGGAAATTAATTTTATTGTAGTGTGTCTGTATGGAGAAGTGTTATTTGGAGTACAGCATGTTTTTGATAACCCTTCTACATTTATTTGTATATTGGTTTATCATGTGTGTGTATATATCTCTCTCTCTCTCTCTGTATATATATATATATATATATATATATATATATATATATTTGCATGATGAAGCCAATGTACAAATTCATGGGTGAAGGGTGGGTATCGGGCCAGTGTGGCTTAACCTCTTAATTACCTTTGCGGTTATTATCCGATAAGGTGTTTAAGGGGTTAATTGATATTTGAATGTAATTGCAATGTATTGGCTTTGTATTGGCTATGTATTTTGTGGGCAAGACAAGGATGTTGCTGGCGACGGAGACTTCTTATTGATGAGGTCAGTAGTACTTTATTTATTTGAATATGCTAGTTAATGTTTTTAATAATGGGCAAATAATCTATTATCCCTATCTGGATAATAGTTATTTTGCACATTATTGTACTGTAGGTGTTGGGGTGGGGGGGTGTATGTATTGAATGTATAGGCCAGGTTTATTTTTTTTACATTCAGGGTTTGTTCCATGGTTCTGCGTGAGACCTCTGGAGACCACCTGTGGTCTCCTCGGGTATCTCATGGGTATCAGGCTGGTGGTTCCACGGGTGACACATGCGGGGATGAAGCGGTGGCCTCACATCTGTGGGGGCACCGCGGACCCGTAGTCTGCGGGGATGAAGCGGTGGTCCCACATCCGTGGGGGCACCGCGGACCCGTAGTGAGCACTCGTGAGTTCCCCGACCCCCGTGGGAACCACCCGAGGCCCCGCAGACACCTGTGAGTCTGACCCGGGGCTCCCAGACATCCTTGGGCCTACCGTGGGGACCCAATTGTGGCCCACGGTGACCCAAGGAGACCACCTGGGGGCTATAGCGCTTGGCGGGACCCACCAACAGGCCTCTAGAACCTGTTTGAAACGAGCTGCTGGTACCCTGTATGTCTGTCAGGTCCCCCGCCAGCCCACCGGGGACTCGCGTGGGGCTGTGTTATGAATCCTGTTTGTAAAAGGATAAATCTTGTATTTATGGGGGGGGCACAGGGGGTGGGTAATGTATTTAATAAATATAATGCTGTTTATTGTGTGTCATTGTATTGTTTTTATTGTGGGTACTGGGGGTGGGGGGGGGGGTTCCCCCTTAATGACTGTAGCGGTTTATAACCGCTATGGTGATTAAGGGATTAGGGGACATTACATTGGATGTTTTCATTTTTTGTGTCTGTTTTGCAGCAGCGGAGGGGGCATAGACAGGATGAAGAGGATGGCCTTCATCGTGGCAGCCGGAAATGGGAGGTGAGTACTATATGTATTTATTGTATTTATTGTTGTTTATGCAGAGGGATACCGGCACCTCATAAAGGGGCCTGTATCTCGGGAAGCAGGGGGTCCCCAGACCTGAAACCAATGCGGTTCAGCTCCGGAGACCCCCTGCACATGTACACTAGGAGTAAAAGTTGTTTATAAATAATTTATTTTTTGCCGATGTTTGCGCTGAGAGAGCGGCTTGTCTCTCTCTGCTGCAAACACCTATCGGCAGAAAAGGCCTATCGGCAGGTTATCGGGAGCCAGGCTGTATCGGCACAGGCTCATCGGCAGTTTTGCTTTCGCAGTGATTCGGCAGGGATCGGCATGGATTCGGCCCTTACTGAATACTGCGAGGGCAAATCGCCAAAAAAAGGCCTATCAGCAACACTTGCCGAAGAGATTTTATTGGGGCTTACTGCATGAGGCCCTAGGTTCTGGAGGAGAAAAGGATAGGTGCCTCAGTGTAAATAGTTGTCTCAGTGTATAGGATAGACCAGTCCCGTTAATTATGTTCTAGATAGGGCCAGTGCACCCTTTAGAGAGGGTCACGAGTTATGGCCAAGGTAAACCCCACAGAAGAGGAGGCCGGGATGCTGCAACGCTCCCTATGAGGAGGGCCCTGGGTGTCATACGATCAGTTCTACAGGCAGAGCCTCACATGCCTCAAGTCCTTGTCTGTCTAGAAGTGGCAGTTCAGAGAGAGGAAAGGGATGTAGATCCTCTAAATATATTGAGTCGGATAGGGTCCAAGAAGGGGCCCATAGTCACAGGGCGTTACAGACATTATGCAGAACGGGGACGTGCCCATTAATAGAAGTCAGCAACTCCTCAGTGTGTAATGAGCCTGGGGGGGGACTTCTTAAGAGTGTCCGTGCTAATATGTACTCTGCATATATGAGAAGAGCCCTAGTAACCGGGGACACAAATAAAGAATGTTTCTGTACTACACAAGTTCCTGGCGCCCATTATTTCTATCTTTGCTAACTCATCGACCAGCCGCACGAATCCAGCACCCTGAGTAAGGTACGGCCTTCTGAGCAGCCGATAATAGAGACACTAATGTAGCCTTCCTAGCAGCCACGTAGGGAGGGTTACACATACAAAACAGGTGGAATTGTACCTTTAACTCTTTCAATGCCAGGCGGCCTACATTACAATGCAGTGCAAGCCTCTATGACAGGAAACGGGTAAATAAAATCCTATGTTCTCACAGCCCAACATCCACGTTTTTAGTACAAAATATATTTCCGAAACATTTTTTTTTTGTGGGATGTCATAAAAATAGTCACCACTTAGAATGTACTATGAGCTGTTATATGATCAAACGTCCATCATTTCATCTTCAGAATGACAAGCTTCTGTTTCTCTAACAAAAGTTATATTCTATGTTGCAGATTTAGTTGTATTTGCCCTTATGCTTTTGAAAGAGCAATTAAATGTAACCCTCCCAGCCCGGCTCCTAGGGAGATAACATCGGTATCTATTGTATGGCTACTCAGCATGGATTACCGTGACTCCGGGGCGGGATTCAGGCGGCTGGGCGATGAGGTAGCTATGGTGTATAAAAATGGGCGCTAGGAACTTTTGGAATACAACTGTAATTTATTTGTGTCCCCACGCACAGGGACCTCACATACGTGTTAATAACGTGGCACTGTATTTTATAGCAGACAGACATGAATACGGTGCTTCCATTAGTGCCCACTCAAATGGAGGTACTTTGACTTGGTTGCTCTGAGTAAGTGTGGGACCCGACCCCCATTTTTGCTTCGGAACCATCATCGGTATTAATCCGATTACTCGGCCCCCAGGGGAATCTTTTCTTTCTTGACCCAATACCTTTTGCCTGTTTGAGAACTGCCACTTTCCTACAGACTGATGAGCAATGTTAGTGCAGATCCGCGGTTAGGTCTGAGCCACCGGGAGCCCTCTTTCCTGAGGCCAGCTGTGGCGTGTCGTATTACTTTTCCTTACTAATTCTGGATTCCAGTCCGTCTTTTGGGGATCCTAACTTAACGGGTACTGTCCCTATCTTCAAACATAATAAACAGGGGGGCCTAGTCTATACTATGACTTTAGAAACATTACTGATCTACTCTCTCCGAGGCTCCTCTCCTCTTGTCCTCCTGGAACCTAACCTACTAGAATAGTCCCTCCTCCTTAAATACCCCTGCGTGACATCTGGATCCCCATAGCAACCCAGGGTGGGACCTAGCATACAACAGTCATGTTAGTAACCCTTTAGGAGGGGGGTTACATAAACATATAAACTATTCTTACGCAAACAAAGAACATAGTGACTGATTCCAGTTCACAGCAACTCCAATATATTTTAGAGGTCTGTTTGCTTACACAAGTACATAAACTCTTGGCAAAGTTCTGTTTTCAATGCTTAAATGAACTCCTGAACACAGATGTCCCATTTGTGTTTCATTAGTATACCATTTTCTCTGAGGCTTTACCCTATGCACTAAGCAATAATTACCTGGCTCAGCATCATTCCCTCACCAGCTGGCCTGGGAGCTCCCCTACTCTGACCAGGACCCGCTGGGCTGTCAGCCCTTTCCAGTCAACTGGACAGCTCAATCAGTAGGAAATATCAGACATGCTTGTTGTTGGAGCTTGCATTGCAATATCTTTGCATGTTGTTAACCCCGCGGTGACAACCTGTTTACTTTTTGCCGATTGTAAAAACCTTTTTATAACTATAACATCAGAGGCGGGTTACATGGGGTAAGACAGAAACACACAGGAGCACAAATTAGACGTTTATCCGTGTTTAAAGAAAAATAAAACTTTACATTATATTAATCTTTTGCATAACAGTGAAATAATTATTCTACATAAAATGTTCTGTTCCATTTGTTAACATTTATTTAACTTATTTGCTTCCAGAAGGATTCAAAACCCATCCCAAAGGGAAATATATGATTAAGAGATAATGGAAGTGACTTGTACATATCCTAACTCACAGGTGTAAAAGCCAAAATCATTAATCTGCGGGAATTTTACAAAAAAAAGTGATATTTAGATGACATTACACTGATGTAAATGATGAGTGAGACTGCGTTTCTAGTAAGCGCGGCGCCGTCGCGCTCACTATAATCACGGCCTGAGACTTCACAGCGAGGCAGGGAATCGTGCGGTAGATTTCTAATGAATGGGGCATATTTACTGCAAATGATTTAGCAGCAAATCTCAAGAAATCTGTAAACTGCTTGACACAGGGAACTTGCATAGCAAAGGTAGCAATACTTATGATGCAGACATGATTATTAATTAGCTTTAATGTAGATTGAAGAACAATTGTAATGGCAGCTTCTCTAACCCCACAAAATGCGCGTCACAGCGCGTACGCCTCTGCATAAAGCTAGCACTGGGGGTAAAGTCGGACTGTTCACTCAATGACAGGTACAATTAGGTAGTTGCTAATGCATCTTCAGCTTGAACTAGTTAATAGTTTAGCACGGAGAATCGGTGAGTACGCTCCTCGTGCACTAGCCAAGGTTAGGGGGGGAATAAATCTGATAGAAGCAACTAACTTTACAGGAACACGCAGGAGTCCATGTATATGCAAATGAGCACCTTAATTACAATGGAACTAATGATTTTATGAAATTAACAAAATGTAGGGTCACATGCATCAATTGGCCTCTGCAGAGCAGTTTGCAAAGAATAATCTAATCAAAGCAACAAAAACCTAGTTTGCACATACTCGCCTGACAAATGAATGGTTATTGATACTGAAAGGTGATGTTTCTGACATTTCATTTTTAACCCCCAAAATGGTTCATTATACTAAAAAATAACTATCAAATAACAGAGTATCAATTCCTAGATCTACTGCAAGTACCCTACCCTACTTTTAACCACTTCACTACCAGAGGGGTATGCAACACATTGCAGAACAATGTCATGCAGATCCTTCTAAAACTGAATGGGTTAATCCCAGATTTTAACACACAGATACACAGCAAGCTCTCAGAAACCCCCCCAAATTACCACAATATATATACTGTATATGTATATAAGTGTCAAAATGAGTGCTACTGGGCATGGCTAATTGTATAAAACAAGAAACAAATGTAGCCCCTCTAAATAAGAGCGGGCTACTTATCCTTCTCCTACTGGAGTAAGCCCTGGTAAGGGCAGGCGCCAGTAGTAACCATGGGTTTTTCCCCCCTTCAAGCCCTGCCTGGAGTGATGGAGGCGGGCCCCCTGACTCTGTGCAGGCCTAGACAGAGGGGAGGTCCTGCTGACATCATGAGGGACAGGGCTGACTCTATTTTGTGGCCAGTTCCTGTCAGTGACAGTTGGTTCTTGTCTGTCCTAGGAGTTGGAGGAGAGGAGTGATGTTCTGTCCTTCGTACAGAAGAGAGAGTTCGGAGACCAACCTATGAGTTTGGAGAGTGAGCAGCAGCAGAGTGGACCAATGCCCCTCACCCAGCAAAGGTGGTGAGGGGGAGAATCAATCCCCACCCAGAGGATACCCTCTGAGGTGGGCATAGGGGTATTGAGGCCCCCCACAGACCATCCTGCTGGGAAGCCTACTGTGAGGGAAGGAGAGGAGAGAACAGGCCTGTACATTAGGGAGAACTGCTTCCTATGAACTGTTGACTTTGCATGAACTGCTGTGACCTACCTCACCATGTTACAAGACAATAAAGACCTTGCTGATATTTTACCCAGAGACTGTGTGTGAGTTAAGGAGCATTCCCCCTGGGACCAGGGTCTTCTCTATAAGAGTCCTATCCCACATCCCTGGGATTTATAGAGAATGGAGGCGCTGCACCACTAAAGAATGAAGGCAATTACCCCAGAAGCCTGGTCCTGTTGTCCCCAATACCAACGCGGGAGACTCAGGCCCTCCTGTTCCAAGCAGGAACGCACCACCCAAGTACACGTAGCCAGCCTCACTACACCCTAGATAGCCATCTATGTCTGGGGGGGGGGGGGGCATGGGTTACACAAAGAAGTCCAGAGCAACATCCAATGTGACAAAAATACACAGTGAAATACCTATATATCTCTTGAAAAAGGGTAATTTAGTTAATCCTTTGGCCAAAGCGTGCAGCTGGTTGCAACAGGTTCAATGCCAGGACCATCCTTCCTCTAATTATAGAGGTAAATAAGGATTTTAACCAGTTAGTGTTAGGGCCTGCGATATTATGGTCATGCCTGGAAAGTGGCTCGCAGGCTTATACGCTTTGGCCAAAGGGTTAACTAAATTACCCTTTTTTCAAGCGATATATAGGTATTTCACTGCGTATTTTTGTCACATTGGATGTTGCTCTGGAATTCTTTGTTTCTTGTTTTAATCCCAGATTTGGTTTTAAAACGGCTTTGGAAAAGGTAAAAACCTATGAGACGTTATTCCGCTTCCATGTTCTTGCAGTTTCTGCTTAGGCCATTATAATAACAGGTCTTTGGCAGATGAAAGGTTAATGTTCACATCAAAACTGCACAAAATTCTAATTTTGCAGAGCAGCAATTTGAGAGAAAAAAATCAGCATTGGGAAAATGATGGTTATACAGCAGTACACATTCAGTACTCAAGGGATCAATTATAAAACCACTCATTCAGCGATTTCTATTCAAATGAACACCTGAAGAGGGGCCTCAATGGTTTGCAAAGCGTGTGGATATTACTGGATAAATGTTAGTCCAATAAAAGAGATCATCATCTGTTATTTGTGTGCGTTTAACTTGACACTAAAATGATCTTTGTGGATTGCAGCTCCTTTTCTTCCTCTGCCTCTCTCATCTCCTATTCCCTTAACGCTTTGTGATCTGAGCAGAACAGAATAAAGACGGAGCGCCTTACAGATTAAAGACGCAAATCGCCCCACTCACCTGAATGCTGAAAATGCCAGGATCACGGGTGCCGATGAATATTCAGTGATGTGCTCCGACACTGTCACCAACCCCATGATAAGAATTCACCATTGGGTGTTTAAAAACAAGGATTTGCATTCGCCCCTCGGTCAGTGTACACAGGACATCCTCAATCAGATACGGGCCTTAAAACATTCAGGGTGCTTCTTTTATTTTAATATGACATGAATGTATTGGGTGCCGTGCTAAGCTGTGTGTCTCATTGCATGGGAAAATAATCACAGGGTTACACAATTCTTGCTTCATATCCAGCAAGTTGCAAAGCACATCATAGGCCCTTTACATACTCTTAGTATTAGAGAAGCTCTCCTCCCCATCTTATTGCAGTAGTCTTAATGTTTGTTGATGCAGCTTTTTAATTCCTGTGCATCACTTTGCAATGTATCACAGGACACTCCGGGACTCACGGAATTGGAGGCGTACTGGGTGTCACTGAAACGAACTCTCACTGCCTTGCTGATCCACCCAGCAGCAAAGGGATTGAATAGATTAACGCAGGGGTGCACAAACCTTTCAGTCTGCGCCCCCCTGCCTGCTCTCCCCCCTCCCCCCCCCCCCCCCCTGTTTCCGGCATCAAATGACGGTGCAGGGTCATGGGTTATTTTTTCACCACCATCTGACCTGTCTCCTCTCTGCCCGAACCCATTTTATATCCCAGTAAATCCTTTGCATTTGGGTAGAACAGCACCAGTAACAGCGCTCCTATCTGTGTTGGTGTTTTAGATTACATGACACTATGATTTTCTTTCATCAATTCACATTTTCCCGTAATTACAAAATCAAAACAATGAAAAACATATTTTTAGAACCAAATCCAACACAAGGGGTCAGTGCACCTCTGTAGTTATGTATCCAGCTGTGATAGTGCCGATCTGGTTTCGCACATTGACTTAAATAGAAGTTTCTGTGCAATTTAATGAATAACCCCCAAAAAAGAGATTCATGGGGAACATGAGACTGCGGGGTTCACACCCTACATAGGGTGTGACTGCGGGGTTCACACCCAGGCAATGTTTAAAAGGACTGGACCGAGAAGTCAGTCATTGGGGCTGCCATGTGGTATTGTAATTAAAAATGACAGGTAAAATATGTGAGTGGTTGTGGAACCGTTGGACTGAGCAGACAGGACTTTTCTTGCTGTTCCTCTTAATCGATCTTTGGCCCATATGATGAGAATAATGTGGAATAAGAACATGGATGGATTGCAGTGTTTTTGATTGTGCTTTTGTACTGCTATGGTTTGTTGGAATATGTGTTTGGATATGAAGTCAGAGACCAGTTTCATAACACATTGAATATTAACCCCTTACCAACCAGCACTGCAGGCGAATCACAGAGAAAAAGCTAAAAACTGAAGAAACAGGACAAATTTAGTACGTGCGAAAAAACTGAACAATCTTCATACTGGATTATAAATATTACCTTTTTGAAGTGGAAAATAAATCTATGTTACTTTTTAATAAGTTTGATTGTGTAATTTAAAGCAGAAACCCCCCAGAAGCCTATGAGCGATACTTAAATAATAGTATTTTTCTCCCTGAGCATATCCTGCCCTTTTAAAAAAAATAAAAAAAGTATTTCTAATGTTGAAAATCCTTGATAACCTGCAGACTGCGCTGGTCTCTGACTTGGGACCGCTGGTCTCTGACTTGGGACCGCTGGTCTCTGACTTGGGAGAGTTTCATTTTAACCTCCC
Source organism: Ascaphus truei (assembly GCF_040206685.1). Lineage (NCBI taxonomy): Eukaryota > Metazoa > Chordata > Amphibia > Anura > Ascaphidae > Ascaphus > Ascaphus truei. The sequence continues at coordinate 40,490,388 of NC_134491.1, forward strand.
GGACACCTCATATTTCAGTAAAGTATTCACATTTAAAAAATAAAAAAACGCTTTGGAAAGGACAAGAATCTTAAAGTAAGAGAAATGGCGATCAATGTGGATGGCGCCTTTACCCTGGTCAGCAGGGGACGCCGGTCCCTCCCTGGGCTTACCCTGAGGGCGGCAAGAGGGAAAATGTAACAGCGCTGCTGCTTTCCTCTTTTTTGTATTTTTTAATACATGATGTGTTGAAGCAGGGGGTCTCCGAGCTGAACCCCGTTAATTTCAGCTCAGGGGACCCCTGCTTCCCGAGATACAGACCTCCCTAGGGGCTGCCGGGATCTCCTGCTCAGGTTTAAAGCCCCTAAGCAGGTATATCAGGAAGCAGGCGTCCCCGGTGCTGAAATTAATGGGGTGCAGCTGTGGATACCCCCTGCTTCCTACCTAAGAGGGGAAAACAATTGGGGGACATTTATTTGTTGGGGGGGGGGCAGCCTTATTAGTGCTTGCCTAAGGGTGGCACTAGGGATGGGCCTGATGCAAAGGGAATGTAAGGGGCACAGGATACAGGCCTGGGAGCAGAAGAGAGATTTCTGAAATGAGATAAATAAATCAGAATAAATCATTCTGGGATCCTGAGATTGTTTATAATTGTGTAAATGTGATGTTTGCAGAACCATCAAAAGAAAATCCACCGAGTCTCATAAATGTTAACATAGTGTGCTAATCAGTGTCATTTAGCAGGCTGCTAGCTTCCAAGTCATGGGATCCAGGTGGGGAATAGCAAGCTGTGAAGATTGGTGTTTAATGAGAATATTGTATTTCTGCTATAAATATCTTGCATAAAAAAAGCTTTCAATAAGCCATTTTTTAATCCGAACCACAAGAAGCATTCCAGCGTTCCTACACTATACGAACAAGTAACCACACTATCATTGTGTGGTGCGCTGCTGTTTCGGGCTTGATCTTTACTTGACATGCACGCAAAATCTCGCTTTTAAACAGATTTCTAAATTAGATTTTTTTTTGTTTGTTTCATTAGAAAAGTAACATAAATATTCAAAGATGAGCTGGGTTGTCAGATCTTTCCATATATGTATTCTGAGATTGTTGCCTACTTATGCGTGATGATTTCCAAGATAATTGCAAATAACTGTAAATATTCCCATATGCTTGGCATGTGATGGATGAAATCAGCCGTTCGTGGTGTACACCTGCATGGACTCGACCTCACAACCGTGTATGTTTGGAAATGGTCTGCTAATAAATGCCGCAAAACTAGGCACATGTGAGTTTCCTTGTGCCATTGCTCAGTAAATAGGATTAAAGTTATTCAAATCGGTCCAGACAATTAGGTCAGATTCACACCGTTCTGCATTTCTCGCCCTCTTTTCTCAATGGAAGAAACGGCTGCAAATCTGCAAATATTGTAAGAAATAAACAACTGAACTGGCCCAGATGTACCGATCACATTCTGCGATCTTCTAACCTTGTACATTGTGTGGAAAAAATAGCTCAAAATATTCCACCGGATTCAGCATTACTGGTTCACGCAATACTTCACAATGCAAAAGTGCTCACCTCAATCCTAAAACAAATGCGCAGGTTGTGTACACAGGGCAAAGCCCATATTCTGACCCACTGATTCCTTGAAGAAAAAGGAAACACATTTCCAACTCCCGTATTAGTGTATTAAAAATGTGACTAAATTAAAACGATGAACCCTTTTTCATAGCAGTTCGTTAAACCCTTTATTTTAGATCTAACAGTGACACCTGCAGTTTGACAGAAAATAGTGGAAATACAATGTTATCTTCACATCCCTCATACTGTAAGTAAAACGCCACTTCTAGGACAGGCTTGAATTTCTCTGAGCTGCATCTCATGCACTTGAGTTTCCTTAGTACTTTGGATAAAAGCTGGTGTTAAATATTCTAACTCATGTGGCACTGCAGAGGTGAATGGGATGCTTGGTTTGGTGGTGTTAGCATGTGTGGAAAGGGATTTAATGCTGTAGCAGAAACTGAATACGCAGGACTATCTTATATCTTCAAGATCACTATATACTTAATTATTGCATTTCCTTATGTAATTTAAACATTTCCTAGCAAATAATTGCAATGTCCGTCACAATTATATTATGTTTTGCTATCAATACTGTCCTCTAACACACAAAAACGACAAGCAGGATTATTCTCCCAAGAATAGGCGTCTTCTTTGTGGTATATAAATGAGTTAGAGAGTAAGGATATTAGCGGTGTGTGTAAGCAGAACTCCAGTTTTCTGTTCTGCGTTTCTTAGGTACAGTATGTAGAAGAAACTTTAGACAATGGTGTAGTAATGCTCAGTATTAATTTAGGCTGCAGTATGTCTATTTTCAGGGCTTGAAATTAAATCCAAGAAGAACAGAGTTGTATAATTGTAATTTGTAACCAAAAGAAAGAGGGTTAATTTTAAATGTGTGGGTGTCTCCCGTTTTCACTTGTCTGGTGAGTGATGACCAAACCTTATCACAAAACACTCATTTCTATAACTGGAGGGGAAACACGAATGGAAAGTACAAGAGAAATGGATCCCCACCTCACCATGATCCTATTAGCTGCTGGGGCCTTAATCCCAGGGGTGCCAGTGGACGTGGAGTATTGCAATGTGTTCAGCACGTTGGGGAAAGGTCTCTTTCTGGATACATTAATAATTCTCCACTTCTCTAGATTATTCTTCAAAGGTTATTCAAGTCGTTACATTTATTTTATTTGGAATTAATATATATTCAATTACACCAAATCGAAGGTAAAATGTGCTAATAATAATATTAAATGTAAAGTTTGCTGAAGCAGAGGATTGATTGGAAGCGCTGACTTTGATGCTTGGTTCAGTTGTGCCAGCTCCTTGTGTGACCTCGTTTGACCTTGGAAGAGTCTCTCAGACTGTAAGGTCGTCCGTGCGGGAACCGCGCCTGCAAAATCCTAAACGCAGCGCTGTGTAACTCTCACTATATTGTAATTGGCCAGCGCTTTGAGTCTCATTGGAAGAATAGTGCTATATGAAAAAAGTTATTATTATCTTGGTTGTAGGTCTGTGCAAGAAATGAGCAGACAATGTCCATTACTGCAAGAGGCTTCTAAACACAAACCTTTACACACCACCAGATTAAATTCTTTCAAAACTAAAGCTGTGTCACATTTTAATCTGATCTGTAACTGTTTCATACGCCTATAATATACATCTTCTTTAACTGTGCATGCAATGTATTGTATATAATGTATACCCTGTTCACGTATGTAACTGTATTTGTAACCATGTATTATTTGTCATTATAACTCTGTGCCCAGGACATACGTGAAAACGAGAGGTAACTCTCACTGTATTACTTCCTGGTAAAACATTTTATAAATAAATAAATAATGTTAATGTATTTGACGTTTATGCAGCTACACATTGTCAGATTTCACCTGCACCATTATAATCATGAGGCTCTTCGGCACGTAAATGGTTAAATGTGTAGTTATGTAATAGAACCTATTATATTATTCTCAAAGTGATTTTTCTGTGTACATTTATGTTCCGAGCTGAAGTTACTATTAATCTTATTTTTTTTTTTATTTCAGACACATCCTTCTACTACAAATCTTGTTACTAAATAGTAAAACAGCTTCTCACTTACAATATTGTGAATAAATTATTTGGCCCATAATCTGATCTCATGGTTTAGTTCACAGAATAAAATATGGCAAATAACTGAATATGCAAATTAGCAGAAAGACGTAAAGATTGTAAACTCTGTGGGGCCAGGAATCTCTAACTTCCTGTTTAATGCACATGGCACGGTATATTTCTGTATTATCTCCCTGTACTGTCCTACTAATTCTGTAAAGTGATGAGTAAAAATGTTCATACATAGAAATGAAATAGTTTCTTACTGGTGTTCCCAATCCTGAGAACTATTCATTTCTGTATATCTTTCAATCTTCTTTACTCCCTTATGTATCATTTTAGTTTTCCTGCTAAATTTGTCGATTCATGTTTGATAGAGAACAGGTACTATGGTATCTAGGCGATTACCTGACCAAAGAATCATGTTAGATGAAACCCCCAAACTTCCCCACTAAAGAGTTGACCTATATATCAACATTGAGGGACAGATGCTCAAAGCTCCAATAAATCAGCGTTCATAGCAGGACGTTACCCAAACCAGGAACGACATTGCGGTTCCAGGATTACATGCAAAAACTACATCCGAACTACGCCTCATTAGCATAGTTTTAACGTCACGTAATTGTAGCATAATACTGCGCGCTCCTCTAAACGTGACATTGTGTCCGTCTTGGTGTTACTCCGACACAGGCCTTGAAATAGAGCGTGTGATGAATTAGAGGAGAGGGAAATAATGCTGTTCTTTTGATTAGAACTGTGGCGTTACACCCACCCAGGCGCAACAAAACCCCGATATCAGTGTCTGGGTGGCAGCGATGCCAAGTTTATGTGTGACCCAATGTCTTGTTAGGCCCCCACGTTAATGGCATTTAGTGGCTATGCAATGTTATGGTAAAGCCATATTTGCATCTCATTATCACTAAAGAGCGTTGTAGTTAAGGCTATGCTCTTTATAAGAGATAGATTAACGTTTTGTTGTTGCCCTTTGAACATACACCGTAGCTATTAACGTGATGTTAGGTTAATTTACCATTAAGTGGCTTAACGGTTTGGAGAATGTAATATTTTTATATTGACCTCTTTACAAACAGTAGGACCATGAAAGGCGTTAAACTGACATGTTAGATTGTAAGCTCTTCAGAGCAGACCTCCTTTTCCTAAATGTTGCGTTTATGTCTGGAGCCCTTCCCATTATGTGTTATTTGTATTATGTGTTATTTGTATGATTGTCACGTGTATTACTGCTTTGAAGCGCTATGTACATTAATGGCGCTATATAAATAAAGACATACATGGTTTTTTTTATTATGAAAATATATTTTCCTGTATTCAAGAACGTTTCCAGCGCTTTCCTCTCCTTTTCTTCTTTTAGAACCAGAGCTTACCTATGTATTCTCAGGGAAAACACTAAAAGGATACTTGCAAGTTTTACAAGTTGAGCCCAGAGGATTTTTTCTTGACGTCGGACAAGCATGTTCCATTTCTATTGGCAATGTCATTGACCCACTTTTAGTATTTCATGAAGACATACAGAGGTAAAATAGATTTTTCAAACCTTAACCTCTGGCTCTTGACTCTGGATTTAATTTTCCTCTCTTAGATGTAGTCCCTGCAGTATGTAAAAACCTTTATGTTGAGCATGTCTGAATGAACAAAAAGATTCCTTTGTAAGTTTCCTCAATGTTCTCTCGATTCCCAGCTCAGTGGCAGATGTGCTATGCTTAATGGCGCATATACAAGACACATTCCCTAATCCCTAAATGAACTTCTCTCTAAATATATACAAAATAAGCTTTATAGACTCAATTTAGCCACCAGGCTATTAAGTCTTCCAGAACTGAATAGTTAAAAACAAAACAAAAATTATAGTCAAGCACCTGTTCATGAAATTCAAAGTGCGGAAAATAAAACAATGACGACCGCAACTCATGAGCTTCTCTTTCCTTACACCCACAAACATTAAACGCAGAGCTATGATATGTGTATATATATGTATATTCTGAAGGTTGTCGTAGGTTACATTATCAGAGCTAATAATTACATCTCCATTTCTTTTTCTAAAACGGGGACACATTTCTGTTGAATAGAAGTAAATTGCTTTGTTGGAGGTCGTATTAAGCCCTTCTGAGGCCCAATGGATGTACAGTGTACGTCAAAAAAAAGTACCACCCCAGGGGCCCTCACGTGGTACACCATGTGTCATTGCTAGTTTTTTTTTTTAATCCGGAAGTGCTGGATGACCCGTGGCCATGAAAGTGGCACAACCTTCTTGCACTGAAAGTGTTAATAAGTGATCTTGTCATTCCAACATCACTAATGAGGCTAAATGAAGTCTTCCTCTTCCGGACAGATCGCGTTCTGCTCCACAGGAACGCAGAACGTAAACTCCCATCGAAAACGAGCAGAAAGCCGATGACGTACCGCTGCCATGGGGCCCCCACGAGTGCCACACCCAGTGACGTAGCACTGCCATGGGGCCCCCACGAGTGCCACACCCGGTGACGTAGCACTGCCATGGGGCCCCTCGAGTGCCACACCCGGTGACGTAGCACTGCCATGGGGCCCCCACGAGTGCCACACCCGGTGATGTAGCACTGCCATGGGGCCCCTCGAGTGCCACACCCGGTGACGTAGCACTGCCATGGGGCCCCTCGAGTGCCACACTATGACGTAGCACTGCCATGGGGCCCCTCGAGTCCCACACCCAGTGACGTAGCGCTGCCATGGGGCCCCTCGAGTGCCACACCCGGTGACGTAGCACTGCCATGGGGCCCCCACGAGTGCCACACCCGGTGATGTAGCACTGCCATGGGGCCCCTCGAGTGCCACACCCGGTGACGTAGCACTGCCATGGGGCCCCTCGAGTGCCACACTGTGACGTAGCACTGCCATGGCGCCCCTCGAGTCCCACACCCAGTGACGTAGCGCTGCCATGGGGCCCCCACGAGTGCCACACCGTGACATAGCACTGCCATGGGGCCCCTCTCGAGCCACACCCGGTGATGTAGCACTGCCATGGGGCCCCTCGAGTCCCACACCCAGTGACGTAGCGCTGCCATGGGGCCCCTCGAGTGCCACACCGTGACGTAGCACTGCCATGGGGCCCCTCGAGTGCCACACCCAGTGATGTAGCACTGCCATGGGGCCCCCTCGAGTGACACACCGTGACGTAGCACTGCCATGGGGCCCCTCGAGTCCCACACCCGGTGACGTAGCACTGCCATGGGCCCCTCGAGAGCCACACGCGGTGACGTAGCACTGCCATGGGCCCCTCGAGTGCCACACGTGGTGACGTAGCACTGCCATGGGCCCCTCGAGTGCCACACGCGGTGACGTAGCACTGCCATGGGCCCCTCGAGTGCCACACCCGGTGACGTAGCACTGCCATGGGTCCCTCGAGTGCCACACGCGGTGACGTAGCACTGCCATGGGCCACTCGATTGCCACACCCTGTGACGTAACACTGCCATGGGCCCCTCGAGTGCCACACGCGGTGACGTAGCACTGCCATGGGCCACTCGATTGCCACACCCTGTGACGTAACACTGCCATGGGCCCCCCGAGTGCCACACGCGGTGACGTAGCACTGCCATGGGTCCCTCGAGTGCCACACCCTGTGACATAACACTGCCATCAGCCCCCCGAGTGCCACACCCGGTGACGTAACACTGCCATGGGCCCCTCGAGTGCCACACCCTGTGACGTAGCACTGCCATGGGCCCCTCGAATGCCACACCCGGTGACGTAGCACTGCCATGGGGCCCCTCGAGTGCCACACCCGGTGACGTAGCACTGCCATGGGCCCCTCGAGTGCCACACGCGGTGACGTAACACTGCCATGGGTCCCTCGAGTGCCACACCCTGTGACGTAGCACTGCCATGGGCCCCTCGAGTGCCACACCCGGTGACGTAGCACTGCCATGGGGCCCCTCGAGTGCCACACCCGGTGACGTAGCACTGCCATGGGCCACTCGATTGCCACACCCTGTGACGTAACACTGCCATGGGCCCTCCGAGTGCCACACGCGGTGACGTAGCACTGCCATGGGTCCCTCGAGTGCCACACCCTGTGACGTAACACTGCCATGGGCCCCCCCGAGTGCCACACGCGGTGACGTAACACTGCCATGGGTCCCTCGAGTGCCACACCGTGACGTAGCACTGCCATGGGCCCCTCGAGTGCCACACCCGGTGACGTAGCACTGCCATGGGCCCCTCGAGTGCCACACCCGGTGACGTAGCACTGCCATGGGGCCCCTCGAGTGCCACACCCGGTGACGTAGCACTGCCATGGGCCCCTCGAGTGCCACACCCGGTGACGTAGCACTGCCATGGGGCCCCTCGAGTGCCACACCCGGTGACGTAGCACTGCCATGGGCCCCTCGAGTGCCACACGCGGTGACGTAGCACTGCCATGGGTCCCTCGAGTGCCACACGCGGTGACGTAGCACTGCCATGGGTCCCTCGAGTGCCACACGCGGTGACGTAGCACTGCCATGGGGCCCCTCTAATAGTAAGAGTGGAAGTCCGGTGGTCTTCACACAAACTATACATTTATTGTGCAGGCTGATAGTTTTTGTAAAGACCACCGATCTGCCACTACTGTTATTTGTTGGACTGTTGGAGGTCTGGCCTGTTGCACAGGAATGTGGGTGCTGAGCACTTGTGGCCGTTCTTTCAGTATTGGGAGTGCACTATTCTCTGGATTAAAACGTGCCTATACATTTTTACATTTACAGCTACCCTGACAGTACTTCTTAGGTGAACGTTAAAATAAACTGAGTATTTTAAAACACATAAAATGATCCTTAGTAAGGACAGTGGTACACACAATTGTGTTTAATCATTACAAATGTTTAATAAAGAACATGCCGTTTTTGTGCTTTGATGCTTGTGTTTCCCACAGAAATGCCAAAAAACAATACAAGTACAAATAAAATATATAAGTAATTTGATCATTTTGTTCTGTGACACAATGTAAATATGGTGTGTGTGTGTGTGTTAAATTAAATATCAACCTAAGATGGTATTGACAGTTCCTATTGCATAGTATGCAACGTTTCAGCCACTGCAGCCTACTGTAGTTGCGTAAATGAAACAGGAATGATCAAAAGCAGCCTCTATTTCTATTTTGTAATATTTACTGTTCTGTTTGAAGTTGAGCATTCACTATTACATTTGTTTTCGTTTTGCTGGGGATCCCATTTAATACTGTGCACCAGTCCATTCAAAGTACAGATTTTGAAAAGTTTGTTTCCATTAACCTGTTCTTTGATAGTTGCTTCTCACAAACCCCCCTCAATAAAGCGTTTTGTGCTTTAGGTTTTCACTACTTTGCCAATAATTTCTTTTTTTAGCATTCTGTCATCTGATAAACTTAACAGACTTATTGGAAATACATGTACTTTTTTTGCATGCATACAGATTTTTAGCAATTTTAACTGTCTCAGAGAGGTAACCACTGTACAGTACTCAATATAGATTCCAAATGCTTGTATAATACTGCCAGATGCATTCACTTAATCCATGGTCCACAAATATCCACTCAGGAAAAACTGTCCATACCACTTTTTTTCATTTATTTATTTTTAGGAATAACTAATGCACTTACCCCGAAAATTAATGTGTACACCGTACATGTGCACACACACTTCAGTAAATAAAAATAGCATTTTCAGATCATATATTTAAAACACACGTGCCGTTCTGTGAGTGCTAAGGGGTTAATGTCCTGTATGCAAAGAATGTTCCACTTATTAACACTGCAGATGTTGGGTAAATGTATCGAATCCAAGTTTGCTATTCAAATAAGTAATCTGTGATGTCCTGCTCAAAGTTACTGGTTTCATATATTCCCAGTACAGACAAATCAATATTTGTGTATGTTATATTCTTTCTGCAGGAAAATGATAATGTATCAAGAGTTCTGTAAATCTGAAGAACGTTTAATCAATGAATATTGATGTGACGTGAATGATACACTGCAAAGTAAAGGAGAGGAGGTTCCAGATAGCAATCTACAACGGGGAACAGGTACCTTTATTCTTTACCTTAACCTCTTTGCTGCTTTTATTTTTTCATTTTTGGCACGGAGGCTGATCACAAAAAATCTGTTGTGCTTAACAGTTTTATTGGCTTCTTATTCCGTGTGTCCCTCTGTTTCAGTCTCCCAGATTAGGAGGATTTCTGTTTGCAGAAAGTGAACTGCTATGGACCACTGCACCCCTACTCCCCAGTGTATCCTTAGGCATAGAGGGTAGTTTTCTTGTTTAATTAGAGCCCTAGAATATTATAGTAAAATCCATTATAAAAAAGGTTTTAAATACTAAAAATGGAAAATGTTTCGAACTGATTAGTGTTTAGGAACTCACAACCATAATGTGGACACATACCTTGCCTCAAGATGTCACCAAGATTACAGAGTAACTGTATTAGTAACTGCATCCCATCACCTAAAACATATCTGTTCCATTTTAAAAGACACGTACACTGCGCCTTTCGTCACGCAAGGAAAACTATATTCACAGTTACTGCCTACCTAATATGACATCCATCCATAAACATGTGCCTACTTCTTTGTGGAACTAGGGTTTGGGCACTACTCCGTCAAAGTAGCATACCTTGCAATCTTTGAGAAAACTCAAACTATGTTACTTGGCATCACACTGTAATGAAACATTAATATTCAGGAGTAAAAATGGCACGTTCTGTGAATTTATGAAATTCTGCTTTAATAATTTCTATATGTATACATGGAAAATACATATATATTCAGAAAGCACATGGACAGCATAAGTTGGAAAGAATAGATAAAACAACATTGACATATGGACAAAAACTAGCGGATGCTGCATAAGTGTTGCCATTCCTTGATTGTGGCTGAATAAAATTATCAGCCAGACCTGTGGCTCGAACACTGAACGCCTCCGTCCATCTGGGAATCTCTTTTATTCCAACCCTGTCATCCCAAGATTTGGAAGCGGACTTATGGTGCATACCTCCGTGTCAATACAAGAAATGCACAAAATGTTCCTGTCGCCCCCTAAAATGTCCATGGACAATGCAAGTGTTTTCATAGTATGCTCAAGCCATATCAACCTGGCGTTGGGCGTAGGTTGTTGAACCCAGGTTGTCTAGAATGTACAAAGTACAGGGTTGAAAATTATTATTCATTAATCCAGAAGCTTGGTATTAATAGAGATACTGAAGGCTTGTCGTTCCTCATGCTCCTAACAGTCTTGGCACAGTGTCCAGGCACTGTCGGCTCTCTGCTGGAGGCGGCGTTCTTGGCTGTGAAAACAGGGCATGCCCTCTGTCACTCATGGAGAGCAGCCCTCTCCAACTGTCTCTTCTCAACAACTTTATCATCAATCTCATTATTAACAGCTTCACTGCAGACAGAAAATGCAAACAAGGACCATAGCATGTGCCAAGTGTGTGCAAAGCACAAAGCACCAGGCACCATACAATGCAAACGTTAGTAAGCTAGCTGTGTGCCAGAGAAGACATGATCTGCAGGAAAGGAAGAACATTTTATTTGTTCTTTGTAGCAGCTGCATTAGAATATCTATTTTTCTACTGCCTGGGGCCTTAATTTAGGAATAATCCAAAGCTCCAACTGAATCTGAAAATCAATTTTGAAACTTGTTCTCAAAGAAAGTTCTAAAACTTCCCCTAATCCATTCCACTGCCAAAGTCATTTTGAGAAATCATATTAGTCAAGGATACATGATCTAATATACCATTCAGCTTTAATAATTCAGGATCTTTATGCACAAAAAGTATTTTATATGTTTTAAATGCCTTAGGACTGCATGTTATTGCCAGGGAGACACACATGCAATATTGAGATAATTGGCTTCAATGAACTTGAACAAATCTGTGCACTAGAAACAAACAATTGTTTAAGGAAATTGTTGAACTATACAACACTTTTCTCTAGACAGTTACCTGATTCTACTGCACATCAAATACTTTAGTATCAGGCAAGTCAGCTGTAAACCATTAAGATGTTTTTATCATTATGGTATTGCTTTTTAAGAAAGGTCAACATTCAAGGTCAAATGACATTTCAAATGTTATGTCAATAGACACGTGCTATGGAAGCATAGAGACATACATCACACATTCTGGCATTATTAAAAAGATCAAAATAAGTTGTATGAAATCTACAGTACTTTTTTCAAGCTGGAAATATTTTACAGTATTAGAGGTTCAGACAATATTGTTATATTCATGCAATATTCATATTTCAAAGAATACATAATACTGATTACTGGGTACGTCTTCATAAAAAGTACCGACTTCCAAATTGCTTTATGTAGAAAAATCTATTCTAAAACATTAATGGGATAGCTAGCATCGGGTCACTAAATTACAGATAACTTCTATGCAGCTAAAATATTCCTGGTTTATGACAATGCCAAATATAACTTTGTAATTGTTGTTTTGGAAGCAGCCATCATATTTCTCTGCAAATGCCAAGTACAACTAAAAATATTTTAACACATTTAAGATTTACAAAATGGTTAAGACTAGAACTATAAAACTACTTGTGCATTCAAAAATCTTGCCTTAAAATACAATATTAAACATTTGGGTGCAGTGTAGCATTAACTTTAAGGCTGAGGCCCGGGTGTCGCCGCTGCACGCGCGCCTGCCAGGCTGCCGACGCGTGCAGCGGAGTTCCCTGGTCTGCAGTAAGCTGCACGGGGAAAGTGGTGGGGGCGCAGTCATGACATCACCCAGCAGGTTCGCCCTCATTGGCTGAACCGCAGGTGGGCGTGGCCAGTGCTCCATCGCGAGTTGTGAGCACAGATTTCCTGTCTTCAGGGAAATCCGTTCACACAACGCGGCGGGCAAGGTAGAAAGCGGGCCCGGCCCCATTGAGGGGCGGCTCTTGACCCTGCAGCGCCCGCCATAGTGTGCGCTGCAGTAGGCAGCGGGGACCTACCCTAATGCTGCAATCAAGTGTAGACCCAGCTCCAAATGGGGCTAAAGATGACTAGAACTAAATTGATGCAGATTGTATATCCATTGTGAATTTATATGTTCTCAGGTCAATATTAAACACTAAGACCCCTCACAATGGTTACGGGAGACCAGAACAGAACAGACGAATTCAATAACACATTTATTTTGGCCAGAGCCAAAAGACAACACTATACAAAGGTTAAATGAGCAAACTCGAGGAAAACCGGGGTTATTGGGGAACGAGGATCCTAGCTTAATAGGTGCTGGGAGTCACTTAAATAAGCTTACCTAGGTCAGCTTCTACTCTCCGTTGATCTTTGGTACTTCAACACCTCGGGATGCTAATCAGAGAATATCAAACTTCGGCCTCGCGTGTCTGGCAAAAACCTCGGAGATACACCAACTAACCAAAGTCAAGATAAACTGTGATTCCCTCTCTGGAAGCATGGAACATGGGGATGCTACGTGCTGGCCAATCACAGAACGAGGGCTCACCAGTGATGGACCAATCCCTGTGACAGTAGTACTACGACAGCCCACAGGGGCGGGCCTAAAAGTGGCAAATACAAACTGACCAATGGGGATCGTGCCGACAGGGCCAAGACCCAGCAACAGTTCCCAAGAATGATCCGATACCTACAGCAGTTAGGTGCCTCAGAGAATCTGGGATGAACAAAGGCTCCGCTTCTAAGAGTCAACATTCCCCAGACCATAGGAAACATCCCTCCCCACTCCTACAATGTCCTAAGCACTTCCCCCATTCCACATTTAGATATCCAGCTAATAAGTGAATTACCACCCCAGCACACAACGGAGACATAGAAATCTATCATTACATTACACATGGGGAATAAACATTACAGAATACATTGACACATACGAGCTGGCTATTTTGGCCACAATAAGATGGGATATTATGCCAGAACCTTGGCATCCATCTTGCCAGGTAGGGGCAATGGGTGGGCTTAACTTTTAACATGCGGGCAACATTGCCTCTACCGTCACACCCACTTATAAACAGACGTGACTATGGCGTCTTCTGTGGGCGGTGCTATCTAAATGAACTCAACGGGTGAAACGTCTTTTACATGCATTCAACTATCCGGCTGAGCAGAACACCTGATGGAAGCGTATTTGCACTAACTGGAATATTACATGATTCGGCTAATCTCTCTCACACCCCCCACATAGAGATTAACTACACCCACTCGCGTTTCAGTTACTAGCGGTCTGTACCAGCAGCTTAAAACCTTTTGAAATACCCTTTTTTATCTTCATTACCCTTAACCCACTGGAGTTACATTTGGGAGTTTCCAAATTGTTCATTATATTTTCTAATAGAAATTATTTGTAGTACTGCCGGTACTTTCAGGTAGTTAAACCCCCCACCCAGACAGATCTCTTTCCTATAGGCTTGTGTGACGCTGAAGATATAAAACCTTTATTTGGTTTCCCCAGGAAGTGTGGAGGCAGTGGCGCCTTCCCCGGGAAGCATCTCGGGAGGAGGGTGTCCCTGCAGCCGATATTAACAAGGCTCAGCTCCAGGGACCCGCCGCTTCCCACCTACAATTAAACACAATTAGGAAAAGAGGTTTAAAAACAAAAAGTCTGTAGGACGCACTTGTAACATTCTATGTGCAGACTTCCTGGAGAGGTAGACTGAACAATTCTACATAAAACATACAATACACAAGTGTACGCCTGATCTTTCTATAATCATGTTAAAGTTTTACAGGCTCTGCTATAAGAACATATCCTTAGCTGAATTATATTTAAATGGGCTGCAAAACAAGTAACATTTTTCCTTAAGGCTAATTTAATTTCTCTCAATGTTAATGCATGACTGTGGGGTTATTAGGCCCCTACCAACTATTGGTTAGGACAGGGCAGCCGAGTCTCTTCTCACCTGTGTTCATCTAGCCAACCTCTCAGAAAATTAATAGAAGAGGACAGATACAAAAAATAGATAAAGAAACATCTACTATAGAACCTAAGAGAAGGGACAAAGCATGCACGCCCTTGGAGTGATACGAAATTAATCGGTAAGTAAAATGTATTTTCTGTAAATAAGGCTGCTAATGCCCTAGTGGCGTAGGCTCAAAACTTAAATCGGTGACTGGCTTCTCATACCCCAATAGACATCCTGTATAGATCTTCTATTTTATATATATATATATATATATATATACACATATATATACATACACATATATACATACATACATACATACATACTAAAGTTCCTGAAATCCTTTAAGCGTTGTACATATTGTACATATAAATGGAATTCCTTTACCATTTTTTTCATCGATTGTAGAAATGTTCTTTACGGCATTCTTTGGGATGTACCACGAGATGTTGGATTGTTGGGAGTACTTTTTCTCCTGCTGGACCACAAAATAGGGTGGATCATCAGTTAAGGCACCCAGCTTACCACCTTCTCATTAATAGGACTGTTATAAAGATGCCTTTCAAAAGTCAATATTTTAATACTGACAGATGTAAAGTGGTGATAATGCATTGAACACTAGATAGAGATTCCATGGCAGAATTGGATTTCTAAACATTATTTTTTTTTTATTCCTGACAGCATAAATGTATTAGTCTAGTACTATTGGCTTGTATAGAAGTGCACTTAAGGCTTGTACCTTCAGAGAACTATTGTGAGGATCCCCTATTCAGGCATTCAAGAAAAATTACGATATTACAAGATGTTTCTTTTGAAATGGAACCTGTTTGTGCACAAACAGAAAGGCTTTTTAAATCGCGTAGTACTTTCAACGTTGTGCGCGTTCTGGATCAGGGTTAATATCACTTGAGGAAAAACCTAGATGATTATAATTCCTCTGAAGCTGTTCAGATTCTGACGACAGACAGGACACTGAGTTAATGAGAATAGGCATAGAATCCAAGGTTCGTCTATGGACATCGTGTAGGTTCTATTTACAAAGTCCTTCTGGACCATCAAAATGGCTTCTGCCCACCCCCAATATCTTGAATTTCCTGATCACTTGTTGAAGCAGGGCAAAGAACTGCAAACGAAGGAGAAATTCCACTGGATTCATAACTCATTCACACATTGTGTGCACACATCCCTTTGTCGTGAATAATATCTAGTTACCTTGTAATTTTGACTTGAGGACATCAGCTCTACTAATTGACGGAGTATATAATAGTTTGTTCTTGTATATCGCTGCTAGTTTTACGTAGCACTTTACAGAGGCATTTTTTCAGTCACAGGTCCCTGCCCCGTGGAGGTTACAATCTATGTTTTTGGTGCCAGAGGCACAGGGAGATAAAGTGACTTGCCCAAAGTCACAAGGAGCCGACACTGGGAATTGAACCAGGTTCCCCAAACTCAGTGCCAGTCAGTATTTTTACTCGGTGAGCCGCTCCTTCTCTTTAAGTTTTGGTTCCGTGACCGGTCCCTGGATAGATTTGGGTAGGCTACTGTTATATTTTGTGTTCCTACCATACGAGTTGCTAAAATGACAGACATTCTGTGCCACACATTTAAATATACTTTTGTGGTTTGCAGACTCGGTTCTTTGATTGTTTATTAATGCCACAGATGTCACAACACATTAGTCCTGTCTGTGTCTTAGTTGCCACCTTGAAAGCTTCATTCCTAGCAGACAAGCTTTTATATCAGAAGATTTGAACCCAGTAAAACAGATCTGTCAATTGAGATGGGGCCGTCTCTCCTATGCATACATATGCAAGGACTAATCTGTGATTGCAGGTCACCTCAGGTCAATGTCCTGCTATGAAACGCTGTAATTCCAGGTGTCTGTTAGTGCAGGTAAGGCTTTTACTCCCAGGTACCCCTGGCCCCTCGGCCTGAATGCAGGATCCTTACCCACCACAGGGAGGGGCACAAAAACCCGGGGAGATCAAACACCTCCCTCTCCCAGCTGGTAACACACAGAACTAATGCAATAGAAGGGGACACTCCGACATACAATCCTCAGGCATCAAGTTACCCATGTCCTACCTCCAAGTGGGAAGGCCCTGAAGCCCCCACTGTCATACAGGGACACGAGAGAACCTTATTTTATTTAACTCATTACACAGAGCAAATGACATGGAAGTTAAAGAGCAGACCCAAACAGCTTGGCTTCCATTGTTACCAGCAAATCACCACCAGAAACCCAACCTATCACCCAGGATGTGTGAATATCCAGATTGTGGGTTCAATTTCACTATTCACCGTAAAAATGGGTGCAGACTTCTTAAAAAATATATTCGATTTTCTGTGTTTGACAATCTTGAATGGAGGCGCTGCTACATAAAAATAAAAGTGGAAAATGAAAGTGGACACTACGCAACAGAAAGAATGAGTGAAACCACGGGATTGTGCTGTTTTTTATTGTGTTTTCAATGGAGAAATACATCATCTGTTTACAAAATAGCTCTTGAAAAATACAAGGAATACAGATACTATAAAACAAAGCAAACTCCAGTCATGAGACAATACGTACATCATGCGTAAGCAAGTCTGATCCTCAGGTTATGAAAACTATATTAAAAATGTCACTACACAGGGGAAAAAAATCCAAGTTTCCATTTTGGAAAAATGTTGTTTCAGTTAATATGAAGCTATTCAAATTAATGAAAGGAAAAAAAAAATCTTGATGCATAAACAAATTACTAGACCAATTGTATCTGGCAATGTTGCCCTAAATTGCATGCCTACACAAAATACACGTACAACTTGTATGGTTCAGTTTGTGTATCTTCGATGAAGGACAGCAAAGTTAAGAAAATAATTTTAAAGAGGAGGAAAAGTGGGTGGGGACAGGCTGTAATTATTGCACAGGCTTGAAAACTAAACAAAAAAACCTATAATCAGACTTTGTTAAAGAAGAAGTTTAGATTGGTATAGAAAGAAGAACCATCTCAAATTGTTGCCTCAAAACCCAACATGAAGAATGTACATGCGTGAGAAAAGGACTTGGTGAAGACATGCTTTAATTGTGTGTTACCCTCATTGCTTCGAGGGCAGCAACGTAGCTCACCCCCTGGCAGCCGAGGTAAGGCGCATACTTGAATTCTATCAGATTTTGCATTAATCTCCCTTTCATTTTACCCACATATGGCGTTACTACAGCCACCCCCTTGTGTTATATTTGCTACATACAACATTGAACTAAAATGACAGATTTTTTTTTTCTTTAATTTTTTTCAGCATTCACTTTTGGATAAACAAGAGAACGAAAATGGAAAGGTACACGACGATGGTTAGAACTTACAGCCGAGTTACACATCATTTTATGTTGTGCAACAAGCACACTTTTTTCTAGCATTATAAAACATGTTTAAAAAATAATAATTCAGAACAGGTATAGATGTGAGATATTGAGACTTTACTCAAACAGAAATAAATACCACGTAAAATACATGGTTGTAGATTCATAAATATGGCTAGTTAGCCATTATAACAAGATATGTGTCAAAGGCACAAAATTAGACACCCTAGCACATTCTTAACAACGGGACAACAATTTGGTAATCATGGCGCAATGCATTCTTTTGCCGCAGGGTATTTCTATTTCATAGCTAATCAAAATAATGGCATTAACCTTCACTTTGCTGTGGATGTACAGGATGCTAAATGAATTATGTTTCTCTTAAGTGTATAATGTAGGGAAAGGTGCTTATTATTATCCTTTTTACCATAAAACTCTTCTGTAAAGAGAAACATTGGCATACGCTGATACATCTACCAAACCAAACAAATTACATTAAAGCATCAGTCCCACCTACTCCGGGTATATATAAATATATTTTATAACTCTTATAGCATGGGTGCTCTCCTGAGCTAAAGAGCATTATTTTTTGCTACAGAGAACCCCATGATTCCCGAGATAATGACCTACATTACAGGTGTTTAAAGTTCCCGATAGTGAATTAAAAATGGCCACCAAATCTTGCGGGTCCCGCGAGCCAACAGGAAGCTGCTGCAACATCATGTTACGGCTTTCTATAGTGCGGCCATTTAAATGCCGGGCTTAAACACTGGTCAATAAAGCTAAAAATAATGCAATTCAGCTCGGAAGTTAATTCGGTGAAAAAACAAACAAAATAAAGGGGCGGGGCTTAGTTGGGCGAGACTGCGGCGTCGCGGTAATACATTCACGGTTTCACTCATTTTGCCTTGACAACGGGCAGCCAACTCATCCTTATGAGCTACCAACAGGTCAGGTTATCCCTGCTTCAGCACATGTGGCTCAATTGGGTGCTCAGTCTGAATGAGCCACCTGTGCTGAAGCAGGGATATCCTGAAATGCTGACGTGTTGGTAGCTCGAGGATGTGTTGGCCGCCCTGATCTAGACCAATCAGACTATAGTTTTGAGCATTGTGACCCAACATCCAAACCCTAACATTTAAGAACGAAATCAAGAATAAAAAAAAGCCATCTAAAAATGTATCTTACTACAGTTAAAAAGAAACAAAACATAAAAGTGCATCAGCTGAAAGATTTCTTATGCCAGTTGTATTGTAAATTTTGCAAAGTTACATCAACCATTATTTCGGTCAGAATGCGTGGTACAGATACAGGTTTATATATATATCTTCTCTTCTTCTAAGGGATTGGCGTCCTTTAGTATAATCAGAATGCAGCTGCTGCCAACACATTAATTGTACATCAGTTTCAACATACTAACCTGTACTTCCAACAAAGCCATGTCACAGCCCAGTATAATCTGTTCACAACCTAACCCCACTGCTAGTCACATATCCCCCTCTTGTACTCTTGTTTCCTGGCCTTGCAGTAGGAGGACAGCGGGTTGAGGTGGCAGATATTGTTTATGGACCCTGAGGTGGTAGTTTGTGTTTTTTTTACCGGTTCAGTCTCAGTTTTATTGAATTCTTGATAACAGGAATAGGATTAGCAGGGAGAACAGCTATATCTGATAGGTCTGTACTGCACGACCGCTGATGAAAGAATAGGAGGAAAAGGGAAGAGAAAGGTGGTTAATCAAGAAAACATTTTGTGCTGGAAAAATATATATATATAAAAAAAAAGTTACAAATTTGTGTATCTTGCAATACTCACCCCAAAACATCTTAACCAGGCAATCAAAAGGTTAAAATCTGCATTCATTACAATCATTTTTTTACATTTCTATGTCCAGTTAATCTATTTTTGAGTCATCTATACACGATTTGGATGCCCGATTACACATTTTATCAGGAGCTGAACATCCTCATCAAATTACAACATCGTATCATATTTGTGATTCATTGGTTGCCAAGGTTTATCCGTATTGATAAAGGACAAAAAAAATAAATAATAATTCCTACCTGTTAAATAGACTTACCAAATTCTTCCCTGGGTCACAGACTGATGGGTTAAAAGTAAAGATTAGCAGATCTTTTTATGAGGTCACTTACCCCCGTTTAACAAGCCTGCGTCACTGATGTAATGGCACAAGCCAGCAAAAGCATGGGGGCTTTACTACAACCAAATCTCAAAGGGTGCAGTTCCATTTACATACAATAAAGGGAACAAACGTTTTTTTTTTATTTTAAAGTTGTCACTTTCTATTCTTGGTCTTTGTAAATAATTGTGAATGTAAGAAATGAATACAACTACAGAATTCCCACAACTAGGGACTCCGGTCAACCTCTGTCCCCTGTTAAATGACCTCAGACAATTTGGCCCCAAGAACATAACTAACAGGTTTTTATAACATGTAACTTCCCCCAATCCAAGAATGTGCAGAATCCCTTTTTTTTTAATACAACACAAAATGCCACGTTCACATACTCTCCACATTACAAACAGCAGATGTATGTTTGGTCTATTTAATGCGTTCTTTTTTTCTCCGACAGTGGCATCAGCTCTTAGCGATAGCACACAAAAAGCCGCTATCCTATGGCAGCTAATCTTCACTATTGAAGCTATCTGGACTATTATCCCATCAGTGTCACTGCTACTGAAGAAAATGTAGAGTTTGCCGGTTTGAGGACGGAAACCTTTTTTCTGAATCATTTCGCAAAGCAATAAAAATACGGGGTTGGTTTTTAACCCCTTCCTTGCAAAAACATTGCATGTTTTGTGAACACCCGTCACGGAAAGGGTTACAGCAGCAATCCCCAACCCTTTACACATTCTGCTGTAAGATCTGTCCACTTTCAGCAACTTATTTTTTGGAGGTTTGCTTCTCCACTTTGTGATGATTATTTTACCATTGACTTTTCTTTAAACCGAATAAAAGGGCAGTTTTTGCTCCATAACATTGAATGGTGCAGTGCCACTTACTTGGCCCACATCATTTTGCACACATTGCCTTTACTTTTCCTCCGCCATTCTGTAAAATAGCCCAGTAGCTTTCAACTACAGGATGTCTAAAGATTGCATCCTTTCCGTCTTTCTAATTCAGTCATGGCAGCATTGTTTCTGAGGTACAGGCCACTCACAAAAGTATGTACAGACATACCCCGGTTTAAGGACACTCACTTTAAGTACACGCGAGTAAGGACATAAATCGCCCAATAGGCAAATGGCAGCTCGCGCATGCGCCTGTCAGCACGTCCTGATAAGTAATACCACCTCCCTACCTGTACCGAAGCTGTGTGCAAGCAGGGAGACTATAGAGCCTGTTACAAATGCGTTATTTACATCAGTTATGGACGTATGCATCAATAAGTGGGAAAAGGTAGTGCTTCACTTTAAGCACATTTTCGCTTTACATACATGCTCTGGGCCCATTGTGTACGTTAATGCGGGGTATGCCTGTATTAGGAAGGCCTGTGATATTCAAGAGTCTAATTGTTATGCTTTTCACAATTACATGTCGAGGTTAAAAATGGATAGGAATTAGACCTAAAATAAAGGCAATGGAATGGTACGGTAGGTCTTACTACAACTCCAATATAGGATTCCGAGAGAATGCACCTTTAAAGAAAAATAATTAATTACTTATACCCCACTTCCATTACATCCGAACGCTTTGTAAGAAGAAGAAAAAAAAAAAAAAGAGCTGGGCTATTTTATCACATCAAGGCAGCAATTCTGCTTAAAACCCTTAAATGCTGGCGCTCAGGTCACTCAGAAAGTAATAAGTAAATGAGAAGTAAAAATGTTACACTGGTCTCTTAACTGATCACTAATTTCTTCTGATTATTCTTAGGTTATTGCAGCACTAACCAAAATCCAACAATTGAGGAGCGCCACCTTGTGGACACCGAGTAAAGGATTTACAATGTATTAGATTAGATTTTTTCTATTACAATGATCTAAAAAGCAATTTAGCACTTTAACACCAAAGATAAAAGCTGTTTGTGCAACGCACCCATTCTTACAGCAAATGACTAACAGAGCAAATGTAGACTAATATTCTCTGTAATATTGGTTTCAGCATAGCGTTTCATTGATGAACAATATACTCCAACTGCAATAATATTCAAGGCAACATACTACAGATCCATTTTCTCATGGTTTGTTCTGTTCTTATTCAGCATTGCAGAGTACCAGTGGTGGAGCTAAAGCAAATAATAAAAAAAACATTGTTGCGAGTAAATGATTTTAAGGGAAACTTCCTTGTCTTTTGTCAGTGAAATTGTGGTGTGTGTTTTTCTCCCCGCCTCTGTGCATGCGCTTGTGGCGGCGCCGACTGCTTCTGCGCGTGACATCACTTCCGTTACAAACTTTGGTCTCCATGAAGGAGATTGGTGCCAGGTGCCAGCAAAGAAGTTACACGTAAAAAAAACCCCTCCATTTTAGGGTTCATTTGAATTAATTTTATATGTCGATACATTGTCTAATGTAGTTCAAAGATTTAGTCTCTAGCATGCATGTCTCCTTAAATGTATATTGCGGTCTATTAAATTAGTTTGGATCATTTGTAAATTACAGCAATTTGTGACGTTTGCTCTGAATAGGCAAAGACTTCGTATTCGTTCTAAAAATAAAAAAAAGATCAATTTGGAGATTTATATCTGGCATCATTGCAGAACCCCGGAAGGCATGCAGCGTTTCCCACACTCATGCATTTCAATACCATATAATTGTGTAAATGAAACAGCAGCACTTATATATATATAAAATAAATAAATAATAAGAACAGATTGTAAAGTCCCACCTGAGAAGATGACAGCACACCTGGCACAGGGGATGCAGATTTTGCTTCAACATCAGGTTCCTGCAAATAACATGAAAAGGGATTCAACCAATCCCTTTGAATAAAGGTGCAAACTACTTTGCACATCATAAAATGCCTCATCATTTAGTGGTTTCTTTTTTGGCTGTAAAATAATACTAATCTACTCTTGTGTATTTAAAATAAACTGAAGGAAAATGCTTGGAAATATAATTTAAAATGTGAAATCTGTCAGCTATTCTGGCATACTCCGTCTTCACGCAATTCCTTAGAAAACAGTGGCGGGCACAGGGCAAGTGAGTATAACCTGATCACGTCACTCAAACGTTACACTAACTGGGGGGCAAGTTCCAATTCACATGGTGCCATAATAACCATGTCTGGTTACCAGGAGCCAATCACAGCTGAAAGGGAGCACACTGTCCCCATGTCTACTACTCATTACAAATAGTTCAGTAAGTGGCACTCCTGGTTTGAAAAGGAGGAGACCTATCCAAAGATCTACTTACAATGAAAAAAATTAAATAAATTTGTTTAGAGCAAAATGTGAACTAAAGGCCGCTAAAGTCGTCCAATACTGCACAATGAAATAAAGATTTGCTTAAAATTCGAGCATCCGTCACCTTTATGATTTCAGTTTCTAATTTGTTTGGTTCGTCCACCTCAATGGCTGCATTACCATCATTTTCATCCTGCGGAGTTGAGAATACGACATGTTCCGTTGATCATGTTTTGATAATACAAGGAAGAAAGCCATTAAAGCATTCGCTGCAACTATAGTTGTACAGTAGTACCCTGGCTCTCAAGTACGGACACCACTGAAGGATTTTTTTTTTTAATTCTTGGCGCACCACTGCTTTTCAGAACTCCGTCGCACGTCTCACACATACACAATCATTTTCTTGCATGCTCCACGTTCATCACGTCATATCCGCCCTTTTACTCACACTTCACATTTACCTTCCCTTCTCACAGAGAACTCGCCCTTCTCTTGCACATCCCACAGAAAGCTATAATAGTTCTCCCCACAAACTCCACGCTCCTTTCCTCCCACACCCTACAAATTTCAGCTGCTCAGCGGGAGTGTCCTGTGCTGCCTGGAGGCGCAGCTTGCAGCCTCTGCATTCCCAAGCAGTGGGGAACGGATCGCTGAACAGTCAGCAGAGGTTTCCCCTGGGTCACTAGGTTTCCCGGCACCAGGGCTGAGAAACACTACTAGCCAATAATACAACAAAATGCAGTTCCATTTGCCAGGACTGAAAATACAAACATGTGTACAGTGTCGCTGTTCTGTTTCATTTGTCACTTCGTACAACAAAAAACTTAATTACATTTATGATATACACATTTTAAAATAACTACAATTTGGAATTTCTAAGTGCACAAACTTTACAAACGTTGATACCTGTATTTTCTATCCCCTACTAAACATTTAAAACTACAAAGTTATAATCCACAGAAATATCTAAAAAAAAATATACCTCTTCGGTTTTGGTTTTTTTGGGGCTCTCCTCTTTTGGAGGAGACGATGTTCGTTTCACACCTGCTACAGGACTAGGCATTTTTGTTGCCATGTTTGTCTGGGGTTTTTGGACTTGGTTTACCAGGCGGGTAGAAGAGACAACACGAGACACCACAGGCCTTGGTGATGGAGAAATGGCTGGCGGTACGGCAGTATCAGGAATGCTTTCGTTCAAACTACCTACAAAGAAAACGTTATATTTCAGAGATGTCACATTTGATCGGGACAAACATCAACCACTCCCCCCCTCCCACAAAAAAACCCTAACATTTTCAATAGAATATCCTTCGCTGGTCCATTGCTGAATGTGGTTTATAAGAAGTGTTGGGGCACATTTGTGGTGCATCAATACTTGCGCCGATGGATGTTTAACAAGCAATACGGCACCAACCAGAATATTACGGTTGTGTATTGTGTCAAAAGGTCCTGTGGTGTTGGAAAGGCAACGTAACTCAGTGAGGGGGGAAATAAAATGTAGAATATCAATGTTAGTGATCAAACTAACGTGAAAGCTATTTAAGGTGTTATTTAACGCTATAGTAGCCATTGTTCTGGAGAACCATTGTAGTTGTGAAACCTTTCATATACTGTACAGAGTTTTTAAAAACATGGTTTTTGTTCATAGTACACTTGAAGAAACCTATGAGTTCTCAAAAGCACTGTGCACTAATTTAAGCTCTATATGGCAGGAGATTTCCTTGCGTAATGTTGAGATTGTGTTTTATTGCACTTATTGTATTATAAATCCCTGTAATGTACTCTTTTGTGAAGCGCTGTATACATGGATGGTGCTTTATAAACACAAATATACATACATATTTTAGCTAATGTTGGTACCCCAAGAGGGATCATAACCTACAGAGAATCTAAAGATAAATGAACAAATTGTATGCGTTTGATATTGGCAGGTGCTATATTTGCATGTTTTGATCTTACCCCCTGAATTCTCAGTGGCATTACTTTGTGGCACAATCACTTCAGTAGCCTGCATGTTGCTCACAGAAGAGGTTACTGGTGCAGCTGGGCTGTTTCTGCTTAGGGAGGTAAATAGATCATGGTTAACTGCTGTAAACAATTCCAGCATCCTTGTAAGAGATCCGTGACCTTTCAAAACTTTGGTGAAAAGAATCTATTCATCACTTTAGAACTAGCCGAACAAGAAATGTATCACATCCAATAGAAGGCATTCAGAATGTCATTGTTAGGAGACCATTACTAACCTGTTATAAGGCAAACATTGAACATTCGGACTAGAGCTCTTTAAACGAGTCATTTCTACTCTGGTTTAGTGTAGGAGAATTGCCTCTTTTAGTTCGTTCTATTCACCTGTTCTAAGAAAACAGTCAAAACCATCTTAAAAATAAAAAAGTTATTTGTGAAGTCTTCTTGCAGATATTTGTAAATCTCTTGGGGGAAAAAAACCAAGGGAAGGCTTAAACCTAAAGATGAGTATTATTTCAGGCTTACCCCTGAGAGCAGCCAGAAGAGTTCAGTGGACTGGTCTTGGTAGCGTTGGTTGGAGAAGGCACAGACATGCTGTTATCGCTGTCCATTGATAAGTCAAGGCTGCTATCATTCAGAGATCCTAATTTAACACCTTCAACCGAATGCTGCAAACAAAGCATATTCTTACATTATACTTCAAATGACGCAGATCATACATAAAATGCCAACTTTGATGGTGTCAATAAGTTCAAACCAACTCATTAAAATAGAAATTATACAAAATATTACATTTTTGAGACTTGCTCAATGTATTTTATATTTTGAAGGAAAAAAAAACCTGTATGCAATAGTTCAATATAAAAAATTAAATTGTATTTATTAACAAGAAGCACGTTGAAAAAGCTTTGTTGTTTAATAAAAAAAATAAGGCTAAAATGAATTGGGAAACACTGGCACAAATACACCACAAAAAAAAACATGCTTCAGTTCTTGAAGCAGGAAGCCTGCACTGATTTGCAGGGATATTTAGGAAACATTGGCCATTTCTACGGTTACCTTTTTCTTTTTCGGGAGTACATGATTAGGAAGAAGTTGGTGGAGTTGTTTTCTCTTGACATGCATTGCTGCAATTTTCATGTCCATTTCAAACATCTTGCTGTTTATTGCTTGCCTGTAAACTTTACATTAATACAAAACAATATTAATTCAATTTGAGACCAAAGTAAATGTTTCGATGCAGTCATCAGGTTAACATGCCAGTGGTAAGAAGAACCCTGGAACAGAACAAAACATCAGGACATGTGAAAGAAAATATGTCAAATGCCATGTGTTGTACTTTGGGTTATTTGCTGCTCTAACAATATTGTTAAAACAATTAGTCATTTTACTCAGATGAAGTGAACGGCTTCAATTTGCTGTATTAAGGATAACTCCACTGAACATAGACATTGAAGTTCAGACATACAACAAAATAAAAATGCCCCATCTCTTACCATGAGAATGAGATCAAAGTTATGCAATTATAGCCTGTACTGATCTCAATATATACCTGCTATATTAGCCTTTCCCTCTGTATTACGACTTCTTGCGTGCATAGCTTGGAGCACGGACATTTTGGTTTGTGTGTCAAACACTCCAAATAATGACATTGTTAAGACGTAGGATGTTGCACATTGAAGCATGTGAGAGAGAGTAGTAATGCTTGCTAAAATAGTGGGCACGCCAATTTAAAAAGCCTTTAAATACATTTATGAACCATTTTCTAAAGTCACAAACTTAATTCCACTACTTCCTATGTGCAGAATCAGGGACGCTTACCTGTATCAGTAAAAGATTGAATGTCATAAGTGAGGTCAACACTTAGATTTTCCGAATTTTCCATCTTTTTGAACACCAACCCAATGACCCACATTGTACGGAATTCTTCCCTGGAAATAACAATGTTAGCTCATCCAATTTCAAATAATGTCAACTGGAACTTTAATTGTTAATTTTTGCTTGGACAAAGATTTTTTTTTTGTGAATAGCTTGGATTAGGCAATTAGATTAGCAATATGTAATTAAATGTTTAAATATATAATACAAACATAGTATATTTATAATATATTCAAGCTCATCATACTTCGTGTAAAATAATATCCCCCAAAATATGACCATCAGCACATTATGAAACCAGAACATACAGCAATCCCCTCTAATCTCAGCATCTATAGCAAGATAGCGCTATAATAAAATTGATCACATTAGACCTCCAGAAGGTATATAGACTGCTTCTTATATTACCCAAAACACCAATATTTCTATTAAACTAATAATATATATAAATATACACACACATTGAAGTACACTTTATTAGAGCTAGTTATCAACTTCAAGATAAAAACAGTGAACCTGTACAAACGCCAGGAATCGCACTTAATTAGCTGGCGCCAGCAGAGCATGAGTACTGCGTTACCATATATTAGTTGAAGTTTTGCAGGCTCAGTAGGAATCACTATTCTTTATGCAACAAAGTTTATCACCATTTAGAGTTGGTGCATAATCTGAAAATGAGCAGCATGAAAAAATGTAGAAATGAAGGAATTGCTTACTTTTCTGGATTCTCACCAGGCGCTGGGAATGACTGAGGATTTACATGAGCTAATGTAATGAATTCATTCTTCTCCAAGCTTCCAACAAGGATACGGATTTTTGATTCCACCAAGCCAACCCTGTATAAGAAGGATGTTACTAGCAAACACACATACACAGTTAATCAATGGTCATAAGAAATTTAAAGTGCCTTTTAATGAAAGTTACACACACCCCCACACACACGATGTAGATAATCAAAGGCACATAGCTCAAACAAATGAATCCATACAATATAAGAAAATGCAGTAAAGGATCCAGAAACCCCTGTCTTCTGGGACTTCCTGCTATCTGGGAAAGCAAACAGCTGTATCAGATGGAAGATCACACACCTTAAAGGATCACAGAGAAAAAAAGGCAACATAATGTAATCTGTTTTAACACACTTCCAGAATGCCAAAATCAATAATACTTTGGGTGTTGTCAAACAGGGACACCAGCCTCCTCCTTCCGTGGTCCTGCAGGTTTTATGGTGGCAGAGAGACGTAGCGTCTCTTCAGATCCAGCGTCTCAGTTGAGCAGTGGAGGATTGAAAGTGACCGTCAACAGTTCCTCAGGAAGCCGAATCTCTGGCGAAAATCATAGGGTTTGGAGTTTCAAACTGCGATTTTTTTTTTTAGAGTTCCGTAGAAACAGTTGGCAGTCACTTTCAACCCTCAACACCCAGTTATTGATTTTGGCATTCTGGGAGTGTATTACAGCTTTTCAGTGCGTCCTTATTAGTTAACAGATGTAACTAAATTGCCTTTTTCTCTCCTTTAAGGTGTGTGATTTTTCATCCAAGACATCTGTTTGCTGGGAGTTCTGGCTCTCTGGGAACAGAAAGCATTTTCTGGATCCTTGATTGCCTTTCCTTACATTGTATGGATTAATTTGGATGAATTATGCACCTCTGACAATTATCTATGTCATTTTGACGGATCAGGAGACCGTTAAGGTTATCCAATATACAGTTTCTTTATAATTATGCTTATTTACCATCATGGGTTATGTATAGCTGTTCTTTTTTGGCTGATCATTACTTTATTAAACTGTGGGTATCTTGTGCACCAAAATAACAAATTAACGTACTGTTTTAGCCGTTTTGTACTCACCATTCAAGTCTCTGCTTTTCTGTTGGTGCACTTGCGAGAAGGATAATATAATGCCTTTGAAGATAAAGACAATATAGCATTTTACTTAACTGGATACAAGCGCTCTTTTTACGGCTGTGTAATAAGAAAACTTAAACAAGATGTTTGACACTAGTATGGACTACAGCTTTACCAAGTGTTGGGCCATTGCATACCACCGAGCACCTCAGGGTAAGAAAATGTTTCTTCTAACATTAAGTCACCTTTTAGTAAACTACAAAAGAAACCCCCCAAAAAAATCTCCATTATAATCATTCAAAAAGTATATTTACCAAATGCCATTTCTCCCATGCCAGCAGCCTGGTAATTATATAAAGCTTCCTCAAATAGGTAATTAAACAAATCTTCTAAAATTACTTTTTCAGTGGTTGGAAACCACCTACGTACCTATTCTAACTACAACACAGGATATGGGTAAGGGAATTTGCTTTATTTTATCCTACCCCATTAAGCAAACTGCTCTTCAAAATGTTGTTATACAAATTGTGCAACACTCCTTTGTATCTTAGATGACAAAACATACTTAAGACATTAAGAATCCATTTAAAAACAACACACATTCATGTGTGTTCAATAAGAGTTTAGTATTGGTAAGCGCATATATTTCAAGAAAAGGAAGTTGTTGGATGAGTATTTATCATGTAAAAAAAAACTAGTTTCCTCAATTGTAGTAAAAACAGGACATTTTAACCATAACTTGTCTAGATTTGAGTAAAAATTGTCCATTTCTCTGAAGTCCTAATCTCACACAAATGTATTTAGGATTACAGGGGGGGAAAAGAAAAAAAAATAAGAAAGTTGCCCCATTCATTTTTTGCCTCTTACGACTGTTGCTAAAAGAAGCTCCAAAAATGTATTTATTTTGTAGCTACATGTACATATAGCTATGTAACTAAATGTTTAGTCAAACTTAAAACTAAAAATGATGTGCAGTAAGGCGTTACTTCTAAAGGCACCAGCGCCAGGCATGCAAGGTGGTCATTATCAAATAAATTATTATTATGATAAGGGCTAGAAATAATGACAATTATGCTCTTTAGACAAACTTTAGAAGCGTTAGGTTGTGGTTAATTGTTTTATAGTCTGGACAATAAGTGTTTGAGTATTTGCTAAATTCTTCCTATCGTGCCTGAAATATCAGATGAAAGCATTTTACACCCACCGTATTTTAATTCCTTAGAGATTTTAGCAATTTCCAAAAAGGGGGAAAAAATGCTTTGCTACGATCAAATACACTGATCTTGTCCTTTTGAAGCTGCAGAAATGTAATTCACACTGGGTAACAGGAATTGTTAAACTACAATGCCGTGTATAGCCAAGGGTATCTATTTTGAGACACACACACACGAATCAGCACTGATTCGATGAGTGACCAAACAGCTGAGCTTTCCATGTAAGCGCGGTTTCAATAAAAAGTAAATAACCAAAAACGAGAGACTCCAAAAATGCTCATACACCGAGACAAAATTATGTAACCTGGCTTTCGACCTGCAAAAACCCATCTGTCCCTCCCCCCAACATACGATGTAATGCTTTATTATACATTGGGAACTTCTACATACAGTACGTCACGCCTGGATTTCCCTTTGTATTCAGGTATCTGAAACTCTTCGGCATATGAGATGCTATGAAAACTTCAAATGTAACGCATGCAAATGTTTATCAATTATGTGATGTGTCCAAAAACATGGCTTAGCTTGAAAATGTTACCAATAGGTGTGAGTAAAAATCCTTTTGCTGAAATGATCATTGCTGAACAGCAGCACATGCTGTATGCATTGTACAGAGACAAGGCGAGGAGGGGGTGGGGGGTTCACTTACCATATTTGTTGAAAAACCAAGACAGTGCATACGTGTTCTTAATTAAGAACTTCTTAGCCACATGTTCTAGCTAAGTTTGTTTCCTCACGTTATGTAGATTTGGTACAGGCATCTACTCCTTCTCTTCTACAGGAGGAGTTATGTTACCTTGTGAATCAGTCGCAAGGCAAGTCAATAATAAAGTCTGCATTTAAATTATCTCGTCATTAGCACCATATCATGGAAACAAAACACAGAGACATTCTGAAGTTTAGCTTTTTTTTTTTCTTTTTTCTTTTTTTTCTTATATTTATTTGCTATTAATATACAATCATGAGGGAAAATACACAACATACAAACCAACTCAATTTGAAAATGCAAAAAAAAATCCTTTAAATAAAGTGATTCGCTCTTGAACAAAAATGATGACCGGGGCAATCTCCAAGAATCATGGTTTATAAAACATGGAGAAAAAAAAAACTTAAAGAAAAACTTATGTTACATCTAACCAACAGGTTAATGTTTAACACCTTCATCATTAATGGTTTAATGTAATTGAACAACTGTATGAACGTCAATGCAGCCCAATAATGTTTCCGCAAAGGTCCGTGCTGCACGCTAGCTTTCTTACGTGGTCTCAGTTGGAGTTCATACAATACTCTACATCTCCATAGGTATTAAAGATTTGTTTGCGTCGTGTTAATTAAACTACAGAAGTAATGTTTGCATGGCATAGCTCGTAATAAATCCCAGTTTTAAAACCATGTCTGCTGAGAAGTTGTATTAGGAACTGCATCAGTTTGTGAAACTTCATTCCTAGGCGAATTGGGGCAAAGTAATTATTCCCTTTCCTAAAACCAAGGAATTTTGTAAACAGCATAATAGCTTTTATGGCGATATTAGAATGCGTTATGTAGTAAAGACCAACATTCCTGTTGGCAATCTGGCAAAGATATATAGATCTAGATAAAAATCAATATAGAAATGTATTGTTTTATTATAATTATGAAACGTTTACACAAAGCATTACTCTGAAACTGCTAAGGCTTATATAAGTTATCACTAGTATCGCGTGGTCAGTGTCTCAATGAGCTTTAAATTAAAAAAAAATGTAGCTCCAGCTCGAGTAGCAATTCTATTTTTCTAACCTATGATCTAGCAAACTAAACAAATGGGGGCGGGGGGGGGAGAGATCAGTTAACCTATAGAGCAGGGGTGTGCAGGGGGGAAAGATCATGCACCCCTGCTATAGGGAAATCATTTGAAGAGCAATACAAGCTATTATACACAACACATACTAAAAGCTGCAAACAGATACACTGGATCCTAGTTTTAAATGTAAATATTGCGTTTTAGGTTTTCAACATACTCTAAAGTTAGGATAGAAAATTAAGACTATAGTACTTTACCTTTGCTTAAAACGCTGCGTTATTTAATTAACTTGTAAACATCTGCATACACACACAAACATACAACTTAATTATAAACCAGAAAAAACAAAACCTGTAGTTACCAGAGAATATAACGCACAAAGCACGACACGGTTGAAACCGAAAGAATGCTCCAATCTTACGCATGGCATTATTGCAGGCACCAGAGAGTTCAGCTATGGGGTGTATGGTCACACTGCACATACCAGGTCAGGGCATCGTATTGAAGATGGTTGCCAATGTACTGGGAATTAACCTTATAACCCGGGAGAAAAAGCTGGAAAATGTAATGGAGCTGGTGGCACTCCTTGTAAAAACTGTTTTTTTCCTATGTCCTTTAGTGAAAATTACCCATTCACAAGTACAATCTCTCAAAACATCTGCAAATACTACAGACGCTTTTATATCAATACAAACTGAATTATGTATTTTACCAAAAGAACTTTAAACCCCAGCTTTCTGAGCCGGAACAGCTACCGGCACCTACTTAAAAAGGCAAGTATCTCCGGAAGCAGGGGATCCCGAGATCCCCCGTTTCAATGCCATATATAAAAAAAAAATTAGACTTGGATTGCTCCTTTAAAAAGGTGCATGCATTGTTTAAATTGAATTAGCCAGGTACCCAACTGCTGTACAGTCCACCTCGCTTAAGCTATGCTTTGAATTGTATGCCCTAATTCGCGATCTAGCAATTTTCAAGACAATGATAAAAGCGCCTTTGTGGTCCCTCACACCGTGTTCTGTCAGGACGGTTCTTTGCTAACCGACAGCATCAAAAGAGCAATATGAATTGGGCAGATAAAATGTCAAGGAGCAACGTTGTTTGGGAGAAGGGCACGGCTGCAAAGCAGACACATTGTGTTCCGGAGTCACGTTTGCCAGACTACGTTCTCCATAATTCACAATATTTCATTTGTATGGATTTGATTTTAATATCATTAGTAAAGTAATTCTACTGTACGTAACAGACTTATGCTGGTTCCGATGTAGACAGTGAATCCACCTTTAATAGATGAAGACTGTACTAAAGTGGAGTTGGGCGGATATACTCGCAGCATATAAACTCAGTTTTAATGAAATGCTAATTTTAATAAAAACAAAAAGTTTAAAAACACCTTTTTTGATTTGTAAAAACCTTTGACTGTCAAATAGTTTCAATGGTAAGCTTACTGTAATAAATGCAGTGAGCACGATTTAACCCAAAGAAACGTACTCCACACACACACCTCATTAACAGATTTCTTTTCTTTTTATTTTCATTTAATATTCCACCCCCAAATATACCAGACAGGATATAAAATACATACTTGTACTTCTGAAAGAAGTTTGGAGCTTCAAAAAGTTTGGACCAGTCTGCTTTACCCAGTAAGATTTCATCTGTTATAGCAAGGCCTATAAAAAGAAATCAAAGCGCTTTAAGAAAGCCATTAAAAATAAAAGGAACCCAAACACTGTCATATTGCAGTTCCAGTGCTCTCACTCTGTATTTACTTGGAGGTGGTACAATTTGTTTGGAGGCCCAGCATACTTGCACTTTCGCTTTGTCCACACACACATTTGTATATACAGTACGTGCAACATGTTGAAAATCACTGCACATGTATATACAATGTAACCTTTTAGTAAATTTCATATATACAAAAGCTGAATAAAGTTGCCTGGTGTGATTTTTTTTTTTTTTAAGGGCTTGGGAGCACGTTGGCAATTTCAATAATAATAATAATAATAATTAAAAGAAAGGATGCATGTTCAAGCAAGAAACTTCAATTCACACTGAATGATACAGAAAAAGTAAAGCGCGCACACACAATATTTAGGAATTGTATCATTACATTGATATTAATGTACCTTGCTTGAACTCCTCAACCATGACCATCCGTGTAGAGACCGACACATTGTACGTGGAGTTCTGCTGAGGATAGGCTGGTGTAATTATAGGCATGAGATGGTACCTATCACTCGGATTAACCTATATTAAAAATAAAAAACGGTTTGATTACTTTTGATTTACACAAGTCCTGTCATGCACATAAGTATTTTAGGTTACATGTAGACTGCATCCAAAGTACTATACACACACCCCCACACACACACACACACATTTATATAAAATTACACAAGCCCAGGCATGTGTTCAGATTAAGGATTTGTGCCTACACATACTAAGCACCCTATGTGATTTATCATTTATTATTTATGCTCCAACACATGACAGTACAACGGGATGGAAAGGAAACAAAATTAGGACGTTAAACACTTGTAAAGTAGATGAGGGCCCTTATTCCAAGGATTTTACAATCTGCTAAGGTTACATTTAGTCCTGGAAGATACAGGGTCTGCAGATTAACAGGATCAGAACAGTGTAAAAATGGGAGAGATGAGGGGGCTCTATAAAATACACGCTAATCATTATTGAAAAACAAAAGCTTTCACCAACCCTGGGGTCCCACACTGGCAAATTAAGATTGCATTCTTCCGGCTGCTTTAACAGCACTGGGTTAGGCCATTCCCTGTCAAGAAAGACATGATTTTTATTGGCAGATTCTCCATGTAACAAAACCAATAGCAAAAATAAATACTAATCTATATTTAAATGTATGCATAAACATTATTTCTACAAAATGTGAGCAACTTTGAACATTTCATCTGTTAAGCAAAAACAAATATTTGAAATGCAACGTCATCAACAAACTATATGGAAATCACAGCCACAAGTTATCAGTGCTGTGGTATCGTCTGAAATACAAACGACCTGTTACAATGTGTGGAAAAGGTCTGTGTGTTTTTTTCCTGTCAGTACACTTACCATTTAGAAAAAACCAGGAAAAACTTATGTACAAGAGTTGATGCTATTGCATTTGGATACAGCTGGCAAGTTCTTGCTACTAGCATAGCCCAGGAAACACCGCCAAGGAAGCCTAGTATGTTTGAATAGATGTTATGACCTGTGCAGAAAAAAAAAAAAAATATATATATATATACAT